>NW_009232695.1:37255-55428 GCF_000690835.1 Fulmarus glacialis
TTCTATCGACAAGGTGTCAAAACCAAGGCTTTAATGTTGCTGTCTTCTGAAAGGGGCACCTGCATGAGTGCAATAATCCTGATGGCGTTGCACTGAAAATGAAATTGCTGATGATTTTGAGGCATAGTTTAAGAACCACAATATCTTTTCTAATAAGAGATTCATGAAACATAGAACGTGTGCCAAACTTGTAGACTAAGGTTTACCTTGCTATTTCTTCAGATGCTGCATTTTAATAATTTCTTGCTATCTATTTGGAAGAAAGTGTCTCTTACTCTCTAAAGACTACATGACAATTAAGTGTCTTGTGTGCCCCTGTGCTTTTCTCTTCTGGTTACATTTATTAATTTTTTTTGCTGTCCAAGAGTCTTTGTGGGTATTTTGCAATGCCAAAATACCAAGGCTCCAACTGTGCAAATCAGTAGAAAGTGTTTGTCGTCCGTGCAACTTGGAGATGTGTTTATCCTTCTGATCTGCACAGTCGAGGCCCATCGTATTGCCGGGTGCTCTCAGCAGCACTCTTACATAGGGGTGAAGTTTTCCAGACTCTCTGTGGGTTTCTGTTTGGGTCCGGACCCTACAAACACGCTTGCCCTAGTTGTGCTGTTTGTCTTGACTGAAAGGTTACCTGGTGCAAAGGATACTCTAGCTGGCTGGGCTGTAACAGACACCTGCCTTCAGTAATATACCATCCCCTATTCTCAATTTGTTCTAATGTCATCTGAGACATTGTGATCCTGTGTTTGAAATGGGGGAGGGAAAAAAAACCCCACTCTTTGGACCTTTCTTTTAGATAGACACAAGGAAAAGCTGTGGGAGACCTCATTCTTTTAAGGTCTGGATGCTGTTGCCTAGAAGTTGACTGTGTCTTTAAGAAAAAACTAAGTATTTATATCTAGTGTCTATCTGAAATCATGTTTACCCTACAGTGTTTATTAAACCTGAGTTAATTTTCCTCCTCTCTTTCTATGGCTGCAGGAGCTTTGCCAGTAATGCATGATAATAACTGGTAGTCTAAGGCAGCGCGGGCCATGTGCCAGTTTCCCGTTCCCGCTTTGTGGGCTGGACTGGAGACTTGCTGCCTGGCAGTGCCATGCTGCTCCTGCCCGCGCTGCTCCTGCCCTGGAGCTGAGGCCAGCTGAGCCCCGGCGATCCCTGCTGCAGGAGCCCGAGCTGCCGTGGAGAGGCTCAGCCTTGTAACTGAGCACTCTTTTGTTTAAAAATAATAATTATAAAGCCTTAATTACTCTCTTCCCTCTCCCTCCTGTCCATTACTCTGAAGGGTTCTTGAAATAGAGTAATTAGCATCACACTGTCACATGGCAGTCTTGCGCTGTTTTAAAAAAATAAGATCTCTGTGTCTGTTACCTTTTATTTTGCAAGATGACCAAGGATTACTTGCTCTTTCTAGTCCCGTGATATTTTTGTCAGGACTATATTGGCCAAGGTGAGTGCTATGAGTCACACAACTCTGTCGGCGCTGGTTTTTCATCTGGTCTTCCTCAACAACAAACACTTCTAGCCTGAAGCCCAGGGAGCTGATGGGCTTATTGTCACAATGCTTTCAGAGGGAGAATTTGCTGTTGGTTCAGGCCTGAAATCTTGCTTAGCTTGGGTATTCACAAATCTAATTTTAAGAGAAACTTCTGTATCTGACACATATGTCTTTGGCAAGTTTGGAAAAAGTTGTTGCAGTCTGAGCTGCCCAGAGAGGTGGATTACCTGAGGGAGACTCCAGGGGATGGATGCCTGAGGTAACCAGCATGTGCAAATAGTAGAAGGGTGCTTGGTAATTGTGTGTGTGTCTGAACAACACAGAGATACCTGTATTGATGTAGTTTGTTTGTCTTGCACATCTTCTGGTATCCCTTGCATTTTGCTGGCATTACTGGGGACAGGCCCCTTTGCTTGGTTGTTTTTTCCCTCAATTACCCCCAGGGTTCTCTTCCAGCTCTGAAAAGCTCCAAAATAAAACATTAAAGACCTGAGGATCTGGGGAGTATGAGAGTTGTTCTTGGTCCAACAGTAAATCACAGATCTGGGCTGTGAAGCCGTAAGTTTTTGAGGAGGAATGCCATGTTCCTAGAAAAGTAAAAGTGAAGATTTTTCTAGCAGGTTAGTGTGGTCAGCTCAGCTGTCTGGGCCAAGACTACTTCTGTGGAGTGGGGTGAACATATACGGTGCATGTATCCACATATGCATGTATCCACATCTGAATCACAATATTTACGTAATATCCTGCTTACACTAGAAATTTCTGCTAACATGTCAGTGCCAACCCAAGGCATGTGGTTTTTTTCTGAAATTTTTTTTTTTTGTCTCCTAGTGTAGACAAAGTCATACCAGTTATGCCAAATCCTATCAGATTTAGCGCTGCTATATTTTAGTTTGTTCAGTGAACTGCATAGACTAAAATTAAAAGCAAAACCCCACAAAATCATTGAAAATTCTTCTAATCCTTCAGTCTTCACTAGGAGATTTTTGTTATGTAGTCACAGCAGCAAAACTAAATGTGGACTATCATTTTCCTTCTCCCTCAGCTGGATGGTTCATAAGAGATTATTGTCTTGAGTGTCTTACAGCATTTTAATGCTCAGCAGAGCATATTCTCAGAGTGTGTTTAAGGGATGAGTAAATAAGAGCCATCTTTCCTGTAGATAAAAATTTATTTCTTCTTGTTCTACTGCTCTCTTCTCTGCTGATTTATTTATTTAGTTGTTTCATATTGGAAAAATCTGGTTAAATTCAGTTACCACCTAAGAGAATTGCACTAGTGCGTAGCAGTAATTGTGATTTCTTGAAAATTAGATTAGTGCATGAGACCAAAGCCAGCTATGCAGTCTTGGGCTGTAAAGTCACCTAAGCATAAGATGCTTGCATCTAGACATGATACGCTTTGGTCATAGGCACGCAGAAACAGCACCACAGTTGTTTTTCATTTTCCACATTTTGCTTTTCTAATGAATTAAGCTCTGTTGTGGGTTAAATTTTCTACAAAGAGATGTTCTTTTTAGGAATATGGATGCTGATCCAGATCACTGGGTAACCCTCATTTGACAGCTTTGTCTGTCATTGATAGGGCTGGATTGCAAGCTGGTGTTTTGAAAGGGAAGAGCTCAGTGTCCTATTACGTGTCTTCTGCCTTCCCAGTTACTTCGTGAAAACAAATTTCCACCATTTAGAAAAATGCATTTTATGTGGTTGATTTTGTCTAGACTCTATGCCTATATGAAGGAGAAGACATAAACTGGCACTCAGGGTTGGTTGTTGCCTTTCGTGCAATATACTCTGGGTGTTTTCGCTTTGGGGTTAAACTGTGAAGCCTGTTGAAGCTACAGTTTAGCGGACAGGGGCTTTTACTTTCATGAGATGAAGTACAGTATCGTGTCATTTGAAGGTACCGCTGCTGTTTGGTCTTTCAGGGTGCTTTCTTTTGTTTGCATATCTCTTCCCCGACATCTTTCCCTTGCCCTTTTTGGAGATCTCAAGAAAAGTTGAGGGAGTTGCTTACAACGAAGAAAATAGGATAATCACAAGAAAAGGGATGTTGTCCTAAAGTGCGGACAGTCCTGAGCTAGGTTAGCAGTCATCCTTAGAGCTTTTACCCGAAGGAGTAAAAGGAAATCTTTACAAGCAATCTGTATATCATTTGCATTCATATATGGCAGTGTTGTGTGTTTTTTTTTTTTTCCTTTATTTTAAACTATCAAAGGAACAAAATGTTGTGTTGTTGTAAAGTGTTTGTTATGAAAGCAGAGGTCTTAAACTTGCTTTCTGTTGGACCTCAGTCTTGAAAATATTTTAGGTTCCTGGCCAAAGCGTGTTTCCCCTTTTGCAAAGCTAAGCTCCAAATGCAAGGTTGAATCACTTGACCTTTGTGTTGATTTTCAAAGGATTGACAGCAATCCAGCATGGGGCATTTGAAGCACTCTGCGTTCTTCAGTTTTTCTCAACACTGATTTTAACTGGGTTGAACCCTTGCAAGAGAGGAATTTTTTGCCCCATATAAGGGCTCTGATGGACAAGTTCTGGCAGATTTGATTGCAGCGTAAGGAATTCCTCCCTCTCTGCTACGGGTTCATGGCTGTTAGGCTCGTCTGAAATATTTTTCTGGTGGTTTTTGTCCTAAGATCAGTGAGAACAGAATGGATGGCTTGCCGGTGCTGTTGTCGCCCTAGCAAAAGCTTGTCCCTGCTGGTACAGCCCGACTGAAGTGCCATCAAGATTTCATGTTAGCAGTGAACCGATGTGCTGTCTGGCTGGAAGGGATGGTCCCGGACCCTTGTGTGGTCCTTGCCCTGCACTCCTATCTCATCTGCGCGCTAGTGCTAGTGTTCGCCAGGCTGCTCGTTGAGCTCCTGAGACTCTGACAGCAGCAGAAAAATACTGGCCGCCTCTTGGAGAGTAGGATTCAGCTCCCCAGAGCTGTTTGCTGTGGACTGCATGAGTGCCAGAGGAGTCTATAGGGGAGCTGGCGGCCAGAGCAGGGTTGAGGGGGGAGCAGGACTGTCCCTTCTCCCAGTGCAGCCAGCTGTGCTGGCCAGCTGTGCCCCCGGGACAGCCAGCTGTGCCGTGCTGCTGGTGGCTGAGAGGCTGCAGACGTGGCACATGCCTTGTTCTGGTGTCTCTGCGACCGGAGGGGTGCAGAGTAGGTGCTTGGGGACATTAGCACCTTAGGCTGTCACAGCTCATCCCTGCCCACGGCTTGCCAGGGCCCTAAGACAAAGTAGGTTTTTGAACTGGAAAACAAAATGCCAAAACACTCCGGCAGTTCAGATCTCAGGCACAGAGACGGTGCCTAAATTGGAGGTCTTTATCTTTTCAAGTCCATGAAAGTTAAGGTGACTGAACTTTCAGAACAGCCTCAGTAGTGTTTGTGACAGTCACCCGACGTCTCCCAAATTAGGACGGTGGTCAGTAGGCTCCCTGCTTTAACTTCTGGGAGGCACAAAAGACAGGCAGAAAGAATTGAAGCCATGCATTTTTCAGGCTACTAAATGGACGATATTGATGGGTAAGAAAAACTTTGCAGAGTTTCCGAAAAAGGAAGCTTGTCTAAAAATCCAGTAAATGTTATATATTTTCAGAAGATTTATGTGGCTGCATGAAGTTTAAATGTCAAAAAACTATTTAACAGTAAATGAAAAAAAATGCTGAAAAATCAGAGTAATAATTCATGCTTTATGAAGCAAAGCAGTTACCTCCTGCCTAGTTTAGAAAGAAACTTCCTCTGTAGATAGGGTTTGACAAACAACATGTCTTTACACGATTTAGAAAAAAGAAGAGTTAGAAGTTTGGTCTACTCACAGTAAGCAAAGACAGTAACAGAAGGCTGATTGTGCCCATTAAAAATGAGTAATTTCTGCAGGAAGAAATGGCCTCATCAGTGACTACAACAAAGAAAAAGAGGTGTAGAAAACAGGACTGCAAACCAGACAAAACCATGAGAGAGTATATATATATATTGTAGAGCCATAGCCAGGAAGAACTACCTGGAAATATGTAGGAAATATATAATTTTTTTATGCAGCAGGTTTTATAGTAAATTTGCCTGTTTTGTAGTAACTGAAATGTTTGGTCCAAAGCAAGTTTTATTTTGAATAATCATGGAAAACAAAGTGATTCATTGCGGGCAAAGACAAAGTGAAGGGTGGGTAACAGTGATGACGGTAGTATCAATGCTTATCACTCACATTCCACATAGACATTGTCAAAAATAAGCATTAGCCCTTTCTTTCACTCTTGTGAAATAAGAGGGTTTGGGATCACGAGAAATTTGAATCAGGACACGTAGGTTTTTTTACTGGAATAACAAAAGTCTAGACTTCTAGTCTCTGACCCGGTGCGCCAGTGACAGACCAGGTGGTGGTTCTGATAATGCCATTACGTGGACTGCTGATTCTGCCTCCAAACCTGGCAAGATAAATCCGTGCTGCGTTTTTGGCAACGGAATTGTTGTCACTGGTATAGTATGGGTGAAATTGGGATGCATTGAACTTAGATTTATAATTTGCTTTTATTGCATCTTATTGAAGCATGAATGGGTCCCTGATAACTCTCTAAAAGGTATGATGGTCTCATATTCTGGTTGTTAATTTTTACCACTACTTAGCTCATTTTCTCCTTGAAGGCTTATTAACGGCTTCTTCATTCAGTGACATCGTTGCCCTTTTTTAATCAACCTTCTAGAATTTAACATGTGACGTTATGTATAAGGATGAGAACATTATTACTTCATTCTTTTCACTCTAGTAATTTTTATATTACAGTGAACACCCTGCTTAAACATTTATCTGGAAAAGGCCATGATGAAAAGAAAACGTAATTAAATATAGGAACTAAATACTGAACTCCTCACTTGAGGCTGAACTGATAAATGAAATTAAATTTACATGGGGGAAAAAAGTATTGTAAAACTCATCCAGTATTGCATTTTAATGTTTTATTCAACTAGATCTACAAAGCAAGCTGCATGTATCAACTACAGGAACTGATAATTTCTGAAGGTCTTATTTAGAATACACTTGTAATTGTGTTATACTGGAGTTGCTTGGTCTTTGAAAAAAGAAAAAAAAAAAAGAATCATCTGCATTTGAAATTGAAGCAGCACTGGTGCAGGAGAGTTGGGTATGGCACAGTTTGGGTTTCCTAGTCAGATTTGGAAAAAACAAAAAAAAAGCAAACAAAAAACAGTGAAGCACTGTACTTTATAAACAAGATTGCTAAAGAGAAATCGACCTGTGCCCCCTATATAAATTCAGGTGTCAGAGCAGGTAGGCAAACGTGGTGCTTGGTTACATCGAAGGTAGCGGGGCTGGAGCGGGGCTTGCCTTTGCAGGCTGCGTTACCTGCCCTCCCCGCCTGCCCGTTCAGGCTCCTTGGCACTCGCTGCAGCTGAATCAGGAAGACAGAATTGACTTTCCTGTCGGACTAATTATAGTTCTTTAAAGAGATTAATTAACCCTTCTTTTCTGACAAAGGGACTTTATCAGTGAATCCCGGGTCAGAGGGAGTTACCTGCCGCTTGGGATGGCTTCCAGGGATGAGCAGAGGCAGTGCAATGACGCTTGCAGCCAGAGTCTCGTGTTGAGCAGATGTCTTGATGACCAAACCGCATGTACGATGTGGGGCTTCCGGAATTACACCTGCGAGCCTGGAAATACTGCAGTGGATTTAGAAATTAAAATCAACGCATATTTCTTGCTTTCTGCTTTATACTTTGCACAAAGTGCTTTTCGTCTTCTGTATCTATAGCACAGTAAAATTACCTACTCCTTTCCTTCCTTCCTTCCTTCCTTACGTGTGCTGTGGGCCTGAGAAATGGTTGGTTATTTCTCTGAGGTGATGCTGTCTGGTTAGGTATGGGATGTGTTTTGTCCTCTTGGAGTACTGGGCAGCTGACAGCTGTGGTAATTGGTACCTAAGTGAGAGACCCTGTGCGGTGTGGGTGTTGAGGACACAGACCTTCTCGCTCTCTGCTTTGATTTCTGAACCAGTCCCATGGGGAGAAGGGGCGGGGAGCATAATTTTCCCCCTAGCAGTACATGAATTATTGTGCCATCTGTGTGACTGAGGGCGTTGGCGGGATTTTTGGTGTGATACAAGACAGCGGTGTGCTAGAAAGTGAATGATCACTAATCCCGTTCCTTTCCTTGGGACTAATTCATGACTAGCGGCCGGCCACTTAGGAAGGAAGGGAAGACGAGTCCCTGGGCCGCCCAGCTCTCCCTCTGGCTGGGTTTTCAAAGCACGGCCAGTGTGGGAATGAGCAGCAGTGTCTAAGGAGTCCAGCTGAGGGTAATAGAAATAAAATGTTATCTTGGCAGTGGGAACCAAGTCTGCAAAAAGATTCCCTAAAGCGATTCCTCAGTGCCCGGGCCTTCTCTCCTGGCTTTTGATTAGCCGTGATTAACACAGCTGGGCAGTTGACTCCCATGAGTTCCACTGATGCAACCGGGATGCTCTGTGTCCATGGAGGATGAGAGGCCTGAGCAGCTCGGTGCTCTCTGTGTCCCGCACCCGCCTGCCCCACCGCGTCTGCAGTGCCCGAGCTGTGAAACTCCCCTGTGTTGGGTTCTGCCTCATTGATGGGAATCTGGTTTTCAGTCACTTGATGCGGTTTCCCTCTGGAAATCTTTGTGCCCAGTTGATGTTCTGATGGATGGCCTTTAAGGACAAGTGTTTTAAGTATGTACATATGCATCTTTGGTTTTGCAACCAGATTGAGAGCTAGGTGGCATTTTTCATATGGCCCTGGTGATTTTGTGGCACTGCTTTGGGAAGGGGCTGGGACTGATGTTCACAGCCTGACCCCTTGCTTCCCTAGGAGAAAGCAGACAGCTGGGAGTGGAAATGAACAGTCATGGCAGAGAGTAAGCATGAGCAAGGATTTTGAAATTTGGCTTTCTGAATGAATGGTGCATATGCAGATGTGACCCCAGTACTGTGATGCTGTACAGACTTACGAATGCCTGGTTCTCTGGTTACATAAATGCCTTTTTTGGGTGGAACAGGATGAAGAGAAGAGCACAAACCTTTTTTCCTAGCTTCTTGTAATTCCATTTGTTCTGGGGCCTGGGATTTCATTTACAGATCTTATCACCAATTCTTCTATAAATGCCAATTTACTTATGAAATTTAATAACGCTGTCACTCAACAAAGAGTACTGGAGAAATATTTTCAGTGCTTTGCAAATGTTGAAAGCATAAAACCTGAAAATACTTGAAAAGAGAATCAGTCCTCTAACAATTTTACATGTGCTTCTCTGTGCTTGTTTCTTAGTCTGTGAAGTGGGGATCCACCCTTACGAAGTGCTTTGAGATTGTGGGATGAAAAAACATTGCTGTCTCCAACTGCAAAGCGTGGTGGCTCTGAGCCCCTGTTTGGAAAGGGAAATGTGGCAGTTCAGGTGTTTTCTGCTGAGATGTTGAAGCAGTAAAAGGGAGACCTTCAGTATGCAGCAGGTATTCAAACCTACTCACTAGTGCTGGCCACTAGGTCTGTGACTGGAAGGCCCAGGGCCAAACTAGTCATGGGTCATTTTTGATGCTGGGAGATGTGTTTAGAGCACCTGCAAATTTGACATACTCAGTAGATGCATTTTTTTGCCATGTGGAGTTCTGACAGTCTCCTGCTACCTGTCTAGCTTGCTCACAAAGTGCAATGAGTGCTCTGTTTAGTTTGGAGGCAGCGGCGCACATGTTTGCTGGCATCAGTGTGACTTTCGGCACTTGTCAAAATGAACAGTGGAAGTGCGTGAGAGGAGTATCTGTGCCTCGGTGAGCCGAGCCCCGGGGATGGACAGCTCAGGGGGAAGTACTTCCCGACTCTTCTGCTCAACCGCTGTAGGGCACACTGCATATAAAACATGGTCTGTCTGAGACACCTGCAATGGCTTTGGCAGAACAAAATGGCAGAAGCATTGATCTGTCCATTTCTTCTGATTTGTGGATTTCATTGCAGTTGTCAGTGTCACCTTAGTGGAGGTTTGTAAATGCAGCATTTCATTTACCTGTCAATTTAAATCAATTTTAGGTAACACGATTCTGGCTTAAATAAACCAGCAAAGTTACCCCCTTATAGGCTTCAGGAACCTCCAGCTTGTTCAGGGTTTTTTCCCCCCTCCCATCATGCAAACAGTCTTGTCATTTGTTCATTTATCTAGAACATCTTATTTACACTTTGTACATATGATGGTGTTTGAGCAGCAATATTTGTGAGAACCAATTAGGAGAAATGAATGTGAGAAGTGGTTTTCTGACCATGAGAATAAAATTTCTTACCACCTTCTTTTAAAAATAGCACAAATTAAAGACTCTAAAATAAACTCTGGGCAGAGGTGTGCAAAGACATCACTATCATAGGGCAAGCATCAGGCATTACTGGAAGACTCTAACTCAGGGTATAATTCTTGACTTTTTAGAAGCACAGACTGAAAATAGTGCAGTATGTGATGGTTTGAACCGAAGTGACCATTCTGGGTGCTAGATAACATTGATAGTTTTCATAAATCCATCCTGGATAGCTCTAAAGGTTTTCTCTTGTTTTAAAGCTATGTGATCTTTAACATATACATTTCTAAATCTCCTTTTCATTACGTTGTTTCTAAATTTCCAGTCAAGGCTTGTGGGGACATACTGTGAATTGTACTCATGTTAGGAAAACTGCTTCACTTTCATGACAGGTCATGTAATTTTTTTTTTTTAAGCTGAGGTATGTGACAGTTCTTCATGAAGGCATGAAAACTGTGTCATGTTTCATGACAATAGCAAGAGAGCATCTCACTGTCTGCCCTGAGTCACAGTGCACTGGTGCTGCTGACACATGTAATGCTGATAATTAACGGGGACGCATTCAGTAAGCAAGAGAAGTCTGAGTTCAGTCTGTACGCGTGGTGAACTTCCCTTACACTCTGCATTTCAGGACTTGGTTTCAGTGGTAGCCTTAAATCTGGCTATTCTGTACTTGTCCTTTTTTAAAAACAAATGTAGTTCTATATACGTAATTAAAAAAACCTAACTTGTTGCAGCGGGCAGGTAGTCTGCCTTTTATTTCTTTTCCAAGTGACATTGCTCTGGGCAGGCAGAGTCCGTATCTCTGTGAATGTAGCCAGGAGGGGGGCTGCAGAGGGCACAGGCGGTGGTCATCAGAGAGCTTGTATGTTTGAATATCTACAAGCTCTCATGCTTGTAGCAGATGAGGGAGAACACAGTATTTATTCCTCTTTGCTTTCCAGTATTTGTCACTGATTTGTCTTTAGAAATCATGATTCTTCCCTGCAAAATCGTAGCTCCACAGGCCTCTTCCTCTCCCATGCTATCCTACCCTTCAGGAAGCTTAGCAGGAAGGATCAGTTCAACATTAATTGTCAGGGGAGAAAGAGAAAGTAGCTGAACTTGGTCAATAAGAAAGACATAGCAGGTTGCAAAGATGGAAGGATGTAGGATTTGCACAGCAAAGGATATGTTGGCTTGGGATTGAACGTAACTGCACATGTCCAGCCTGAGTCAAGTGTGGCTGGGGGCTGACCAGTGACGTCCAACTGTGATTTACTTCCCCCTTTATCTCTGTTAAACACTGCTTAGCAAACTCAGAGTGCGTTGCGGCCAACTTTTGCTCTCTTAGGTAGAGCAAGCTGCGTGAAAGCTGGAGTCAGATAGCCCTCCAGTGAAAAACTGCAAAAAGAATGGCACGTTATCGGTTGTTACTTCCTACAAGAGCAAGCTGTGTTGTATGGTACGTCAATTATCTGAAACAGGGTGCGCTGGTGGGGTTGGGTGCAGCCATTTAGAGAGGTGATCTGTGTTTTTCTTTCTTCACAGAAACCTGCCTGAAGTGTTTCCTGAGGCTTTTCTCAGAATCTGTGTCAGCGCAGCAAGTTAGCTAGTGGCAGCTTTGTCTCCGAGAGTAGAAATTTAGCACAGTGACACTGTAATATCTTTATAAGATGACCTAGATTAGAAATGTCTTGTTCTTGGTTTGCAGAAATCTGTTCAAATATTTAATATGACTTGGAGATGGGTTTTTTATTTTTTTTTTTTTTTTTTTTTTTCCCTCCGGTAGAGACAGAAATAAAATTCAAGTGAGAAATACTTAAAATGCCTCTAGGACCGAAACAGTTTCGGGGAACAGGGGAACTGGAGTTAGAATACATCAGAAACATGCAGTCTGCCCCCATGGTCTACATACTGCTATGGCATGGAAAGGGATGAGAGTTTTCCTGTGTTTCACTCTGCTGCTTATGGTTGTATGGATTTTACCTTCTAAATTTTACAAGATGTCCAGCTTACAAGTTAGAAGTCTGACTTAGGTTATAAATGAGACCACTGAAAATCCAGATTGCCTTACTCGAAGCACGCAGCAGGATAGCTCTTTCCTGTTGAGGCCTGGAGGAGCAGGGCCAGTGCAGTCCCAGTTTTGGTCCAGTCGGATCTGAAGTCTAGACCGCAGAGCTGGCTAGTCCAGAGCAGGAGGGCAGGGTGCTGTAGGTGGCTTGTCCTCACCAGGAAGACTTTGCTGCTTTTCCCTCCCCTCTCTCTAGTTACTGCCTCAAGATTCTGCCTGTGTTTAAACAGCCTGAAATCATCTGTGCAGGCATCTCACTGGGATAGAGAAGGGTACCTCCACCTTTTTTGCTAACATCACCATATTCCTATGGCTTAAAGCTCTCAGCCAACCATTGTTTTAGCTCAGTGCATTGGGACTGAATTCCCCTTGGGCAAGTCCCATTTACAGTGTAGTTTCAGTTGGTCGATGAGACTTTGCAGAGAGTGTAGAGAAACTGTCGTCGTACTCATCTTACCCTAGAGGAGAAGGGAATCTGGGCCTTCGTGAAGTGGCTGCAAGCAGAAGGGTCCTGTACTTCCCCGTGCAAAACTCTCAGTGAAAGCAGTTCGGCAGACTTTTGGGAACAGCGTGCTTCCTTTTTCTCTTTCCTTTTTTAAAAATTTTGGTTTTTAACTCCTTGCAATCATGGTGAATTAAGATGGTGAGATGGCACAACCTTTCCCACCCCTTTGAAACCTTTCTCATACCTCCGAAAGATCATGCAGATCATATGTTGAGGGTGGGGTTTTTGAAAGCACCAAGCGTTGCTCTCAGTCTCTTGGCATAGTTTGAAAGTTTTTGCCATCAACTTAAATGTAAACAGGGTTAGGTGGCCCTTAAATGCATTTTGTCTTATCCTGAAAATCTAAGGTCTGTGACACAGCAAGACCGTGCTTTCCTACGTACTCTTCCCAAGTGTTGGGTAGCCAGTGAGCGGTGAGCTACATATACCACTGTAAACAAGATGTCTGAGAAGGAGACATACAGGTCTTGAATTATGATCATCACCATAAAAAGCAGGCGAGAGCTTCTCTAAGAGGAGGCGGCTGTGAGATGCAGAGAGATTTGCTTTGTGTAGCAGAGCAGAGCGGCAGGGTGGCCTGAGACAACGAAATAGGACACTGGTTTGCGAAACCAGTTTCTTGAAAGAGTTGAGCAAGCCTGGGCCTAGCTTAGATGCTCTCAGGTCTCACTAGCTTCTGATGCTTTACTTGAGTCACTTGTAAAGAACTATGAAAATGAATGAAGATGATTACTAATTTAGTTCCACAGACTCTGATTTGGCATTTACATGGGATTTAGAAGGGAAACTGTAAGGTCAACACCTGCTTCTTCTTGAGTTCAGGTAGGGGGTTCATCTCCCATAGCATGATCCCAGAAAGATACCTCCTTTTCAAAGAAGGCATCTGAGGTAACTAGTGGAGCACACTCATGTTCCCCATGCTCTTCCTCAAACATCCTCTTCCCTGATGGGCAGAACGACTTGAAGAGCTCCCTGTTAAAAGGAAATGTTCAAATACCACAGGCATCCGCAGTGGTGTGGCCAGAGTGGGTGGCCAAGGAATCGTAAAAGAACGGTAAAGTCAGACTGGATTGGGAAATCCTCTAGTTTGTTTTGGTTTTATCATTTAGCTAGGTTACTGTAATTCAGCTTTCCTGATCTCATTAGGCAGTTGATCAAGCTGTCACCAGCTCTTTCTGCTGTTATCGTTAGAGAGAGGTTGAGAAGAATGTGCCACTTAACAGTACAGACAAAAATGAGTGTAAAGCACATTGCCACTGCCTTAAAAACAAGCAGGTACATGCATTAGCTGATTAAGTGGTGGTGGGTTGCTTTTTGTTTTGTAGCAAGGTCACGTATTTACTGGGCCAAATTTGACAAGACTAATACAGGAATATTTACAAAAGCACTGCAGAGGAGATCATGATCGGTAGTCTTTAGAGACTCAAGGTACAGATTTGTTGTTTTTTCATATAAAACCTCTGTTTAAAAAAAAAAACACACTTTTTTTTTTTTTCCCCAAGCTTTAAAGTATTCCTTTCTGCAAGCATTCCTTTTGGCATCAGACTCATGACGCATGACAGAACAACACAGAAGAGTAAGTTTTTCACTTTTGAAGTAGAATGGCTCACAAAAAATAAATGAGAGGCTATGCAAGTCTAATTAACTTTCACCTTTAATAAGCTATGGCTTCTCTAGCAAAATAAAAAATGGGTTTGGATTACAAATGACACATGCAGTTTGGGTTTAAAAAGGGGTTTGTAAAAACTGACTCTTCCCCCCCCCTCCCCCCGCTTCCTGGCTTGCCTGAGCACTTCGTGTTGCAGAGAGGCATCTGAAGTGGACTGCACTCTTTCACTCTCTTGTGTTGCCTTTTGCTCGCTTGATGATTCTTTGCCATCCTCTGTTGCAAGGAGGCTTTTATGAGACTGTTTGGAAACGAGTGGGGCTTGTTTTGACCTCGCCAGGACAGTCACTCTGTGGCTGAGCACCCCCACACCAAGCCTTTGTCTCCAGAAAAGAAAGCTCTGTTTGGGCAACGATTATCCCAGGCCAGAGGGGATCAATGTGTCTAGATGTGATATGGATGGAGAGAGGGTCTCCAGCATAGGTGGACTCTGTCTGACTGCAAACCTTACCACTTGACTTGTACGGCAGGAACTGGAAGTGATAATGAAGAGAGAGCTGCGTGTACAAAATGAGTACAAAATGTTGGGAGCTAGAGCGCTGAGCCCCTTTCTTGCTTCCCTTCTCAGTGCTGAAGGGTTTCAGCAAGAGATTGTGACCGTGGCTGGAAGCTCCTTGAGAAGAAGGAGGAAGATTTGTATCCCGCTTACTCAGCTGATGAGAATGCATACACCTACGCTTCTGGCTGATGCTTCTCATTCAAGATTAATTTTTCTCAGATATGGAGATGTATTTAATGCATGGGATTGTGTGTGATGAAGGGAAGGTTCATACTGACTCTCTAAACTGTGACGGTAGTCTCAGAGACATCTTGCAGCCTTTCCAGAGGATATCCAGACAAAGGTGTTCATAACTTGTGATGGTAACGTGCTGGAAGAGAGAGTGTAATAGCTCATTACAGCTCTCAGGCTCATCTTTCAGTTTAATTTGGGTCTGTACAAAGTCATTTAGAAGCTGCTGGATTTGTCACAGTCAGATGTATCATGCTTGGAAGATCCTGAACTGGTTTCTGAAGTGAAGCCTATTTTGAAACCTTTTTAAATTTCTGTTTCATTTCTTTGGCGTGGCTACCTGACATTGCATTCACCAGCAGAGCTTGATTTTTATTTTTTTTTCCTGTCAGCTTCAATAGTTCGGTTGATGATGAGTATGAGGATATTAGCAGGGTATGTTGAATCAAGCTAACTTCACTAATCTGTTCCAGATTCAAAATAGAGGTAAAACATCTGCTTCGGTTGTTGAGCGGAGCTCCATGCCAACTGTAGCATGCCTAATGCAAAGAAAGAGAAGAAATGCTGTTATGGACTGATCTGCATGTTCACACATAGTTACTCTGCTATTAGTGGAAATAACACTGTCATCAGCCTCAGTAGTTAAACATTTTTAATCTGAGTTTTATACTAGCAATGCAGAAGGCGAATGCCAGTGACTAAAATCTGCAAAGGATTCTACTATTTTATGAAAACAGTAATAACTGACCATGGTGCTCTTCAAGAGCACTGTGAGCTCCATGACCCTCAAAGAGAAATCAGGAAACAGAAACATGTCTTTTGAAGTATATTTGACACTGGCTATGTATGAGAAAGTAAGTTGGGAGATTTTCTCAGTTTTTCTGGAGCTGGCAGGAGGATGGCTGTTGGGATGGCACTCGTTCGCCAGAGGAATGAGCTGCATTGCAGTGCTTAGGAGACAGGCGGTGGTGAGGCTTTGTATGTGTGATGTGCAACGCAAGGGGAAGTTACTTGAATCTGAACAAGATCCGCTTGTATGTTTCAGATTTTGCTCAAGTCCCTAAAAATTCTTGTCCCTCCCTTATGTCACTTTCATGACCCCAGAGGTTTGCTAGGATCTGGGGCTTGGTTTAGACACCCGTGACAGCAGGATCTTGGAAGTGTTGCAGATCACTGCTAAGAGGAAGATGAGATTCAGGAGCATGCAAGATCGTGACTGCAAAATGTATCCATCCTTAACAGAAACTCAGCGTGTGAACTCACGTGACGAAAACCATAGCTGTAATTACCTTCTGACCAGTGAACGACACGAGGTCTGAAAGTTCTGCTGGGGTCATGCCACACGTTAGTGTGTTTCTACCTGAAGCACGAGACTCCCCTTGAATTTTTGGAAATATATATATTTTTATTGATTTCTGTAGAAATTTCTCTGGCACCATGTGCCACACTGTTTAAGTAATTGCCCCTTTTATGGTGTAATACCCAGCTGAACTGCTAGAAAATACATTTTCTCTGCTTTTTATTGGAAGTGCAGTCTGCTGTAGCTTATCCTTTTTGCATTAAGGTTTGCATTTATGTAAGTGCGGTGTGAGTTTTGTTTGGGCTCTTTTGCTTTCATATGTTCAATTCCTTGCCTACTGAAGCCTGCAGAAAAGAATCCCTTTGACTTTCAGTGATCATTGGACTAGATCTGTTTTTGAAACGACGGTCTTCTGAAGTTCACTGTTTGTAACTCAGCCGAATTGGTAACCAAGGTCCTGGTTTGCGTTGCCTTTAATGGAGCAGAAGTGCATCCTCCTTGCGTGCAACCATTCAAGCTCTGTATGTCTTGGATGTGGAAAACAGATGATTTCTTTTAGTAACAACCTTTTACGTATGGCAAATTGTTCTCATGTTCCCTTTAAATTTTCTTCTGTGTAGGTTGAGTAGCTCTGATCTGTTTAGATTTTCCCTGTAAATCATGTTTTAGAGCTCTGTTTTGCTCCTCAAGTCAAGTGGTGCCCCAAACTGAATGTCTCACTCCAGTCGCAGCCTAAGCAGTACTGAGCAGCATGGAAGGACTACTGTGTGTTTTGTGTTTTGCAAGCCTTATTCCTATTTTAAGGTCTCTTCCTCTTTCACAACATTGTTCGCTTACATTCCGTTAGTAAACTGCAGTCCCAAATTCTTTCTTATGCAAAATTGCTATGTAATAACTCTGGATTTCTTGCTCAAAGGCATGCTGTGTTCTCCTCCATTCTGAAAGCGTCCTCATCACCCTCCAGCCCAGTTGTTTGTGTAGTTTGTCGAGGTGGTTGTAAATTCTGACCCTGCCCTCCAATGTCCTTGTATTCTCTTGTAGTTCAGAAGTCTCTGCAAATTTATTAAGGCACTCTTTGTTTCATAGCTGCCTTCTTTGTGTGTATGTTAATATAAACCAGACACCGTTCACCAGCGGAAGTCCTAATCTTACCGAGGAAAATCTTACAGCATCAGATGACACTTTATAGTTCTCTAAATCAGGATTATTTTTCTAAAATGAAAGGATTTTTATTAGAGTGTATGATGAGTATCAATGCATGCTGCGTATATCAGATATAGCACCTAATTACAGTACAGATAGAGATTCATTGGACTATTGCTCAGTACCGTTGAATGTTCAGGACGTGAGATGAAAGGCAGGTCTCACTGCTGCTGCACTGAAGGAGGAGAATGGAAAGGTTGCTTAAACCAGCTGCGGTGTGTGTAGAGGTCCTTGCTCATGCTTACCTCTGCAAGGAAGAGAGGGGTAGGTCATGGTTTCATAAACTGAAGGAAGATAACCTTGCAACATTTCCGTTTCTCTCCTTTTTTTTCTTTTTTTTTTTTCTCTCGGTTGCCATTGCTGCTGGTACAGTCAGGTGAAGGCAGGATGTCAGCGGTCTCCAGAGGATGTTGGGCCACTGAACGCAGGAGACGTGTCAGTTTAGGTGGACAGCTGCAGCCAGCATGAACCTGTTTGTTCCCCAAAGCATTCCCCTTGCACACAGAATTGTTTTTATCGCTTTTTTTTTCCCTTCTGGAATACAAGACCTTATGAAATTGGCCAAAAAAAAAAAAAAAAAGCTGGTGTACTTGAAATGAGTTTGAATCACTGCAGGACAAGTAAGCAGGAAATGAAGCTTTCGGTAGGGTTGATGTTTTTCAAGTGAGTTTCTCCCCTAACTGCTTTATTCTTAAATCTCTAATGAAGAGTGGACCTGTCACCGGGGTTGCTGTTGCTCTGCCCTGCTGCTGGCCATTTTATTTCTCTTGAGGTTGGTAACCTCGTGCTGCCTGGCCACCTCTCAGCCGTGCTTCTGGCAGGGGGAAAGCTCAGGGCTCTTCTGAAAGCAGGTGGTGTAATGTTGGCACAGCACCTCTGGCTTGGGAGTTCACTTAAACTGATTTGCACCAGCTGGAATTTATG
>NW_009232696.1:0-16765 GCF_000690835.1 Fulmarus glacialis
ATATATATAACATATATAATATGTAATACTGTAGATTTATTAGAAAAGCGCACAAATGCAGAACAGATGGGGCTTGCTGGACAAGACCTTCCTTCCTCTTAAAGTTATAAGCCTAGACGTGAGATATCTAACACATTGAAGCAGTCTCCTCACCTATGAATTGCTGATGATGTTGACTTTGAGCAGCAACTGATTGCTCCGGCGTAGCGTGTGGGTTACTATTGGACCCACTCTCTGCCATGCCATCCATCTTCTGCGCTGGTCTATACCTAAATGTAGAGCGTGGCTTGGGATTTACACAGGCATGAGCAAACACATATACATTATTTGTAAGCCAGTCATGCAGACTTGTGCGTTATATGTAACACATGAGGTTACACTGAAGGCCAGCATTTTGAGGGTTGACCATTTATATCACCTACTCAAGTGGAGGGGGGGAAAATGGGAACCTCCTTTTGAAAAGCACTCCCCAAGACAGAATTAAAGGGGTTAAGAAGTTTGCCCAAGGTGACATAAAAGAAGAAAACCAGAAGCAGAGCTGGAGGGGGTGCCAGAGTGCAGACTCTGTTTCGGGAGCGAACTTTGGCATTTACTTTCTGTTTGCAAACTGAAGAAATAAATTCTTCTGCTCCTTCTTCACTCCAGCAAGAACCAGAAGTGTCTGTGCTTCCAGGAGACAATTCCAAATTTCTTTGCACATTGTGTTTTATATTCAAAATTACTCAGACACAAGACTAACCACAGCACTATTTAACTTGCACCATTGCCCAAAAAAACCAACAAACAAACAAAACCCAAAACCGACCCAAGCACAACACAAGCCCCCAAGTCCTTTACACTGATTTGACACAAATAACTCCATAGGTGAGGTCCTAAAACAGTTCGGTCAGAGGGAGGCAGTGAAAAGCAGCACATACAGTGGCGTTCTCCGTAGCAGCGGGCTGAATTGAGCCGCTCGCAAACAGACTAGGCAGATAAATGCCATTTCATAAAATCATAGAATCATAGAATCATAGAACAGTTTGGGTTGGAAGGGACCTTTAAAGGTCATCTAATCCAACCCCCTGCCATAGGCAGGGACATCTTCAACTAGATCAGGTCGCTCAGAGCCTCATCCAACCTGACCTTGAATGTTCCCAGGGATGGGGCATCTACCAGAAGTTTTTGGACCCTTCCACCATTCAGAGTGGCCAGTGACTTGCAGCCCCCTCTTCCACAGCTCAGCTCTGGCACTTCAGCAATTCTTGGATTTGAACTGTCCCAACATGCTCCCTTTGCTCCTACGCGAAGCCAAGTCCCAAGATGGGGTCTGCCGTCTTCTTTGGGAAAGGACCCTTCTGGGGCACCGCTAGTGAGCCCCAAGATGCTGGGAGCACCTACCTTTGCTTCTGGTGGATGGGCTGCTGCCTCATTGCCATGTACTGGGTGTCCTCCTGCAAACGGTTCAGCGGAGACTCTGGTTTTAGACGGATCCCATAATAATGATATTTGGAGTTTCCCCTGGAAGTATCAGCATTGAAATTGCTCAGCGTAAGCTAGTCAATGGAAGGGATATCGTAGCCCTGCAATGTTACTCTTAGGCTTGTTTTGACAATACACCCTACTTCTGACAGCACACATCGGTTTGCTGCCAAGTGCTATTTGAATGGCTGAACTAATGAATGCCATCATCCCCTATAAAATTTAAAACCACATGTCGCAAAGTTCAGTGACATCCACATTTAAAACCCAGCAAGGTTTGGTCCAAGTAACCCATGGTAACTGGAGAAGAGGAGACAAGTGCTACAATACAAAGTGTTACTAAACAGAATGACAGAAAGACCTCAGGGGACACTTTGCTATTTGATTAGGGTTTAAGGATTTGTTTTTTCCATGAAAACAAACTTCCATCTTTATCTAGACTTGGATAAAACAAGCCTGACTGAATAGCCAACTATGATAAGAAAAATGTCTTTCTGTTGCCAGCACTTTCACAGCAGTGGCAACAGACTTTGATGTGGCTTTGTTCTTGGAGTTGCTTATTTTTGTAGTTTTGTAAAAACTGACAGCTTTTTGCAAGCAAAAGATGCTGTAATTCTTTTTCCTTTGCTGGTCAGTAAAGCTGCTGTGATGCTCCTCAGGCGAATGTCTTTCCATCAGATTAGACAGAAGTGTCAGTTAAAGTTTTTCCACCAAACTGGAATTTTTCAATCCCCAAGCGTCTGCTTTTGGGAGCGAGAAGGACAATTATGCAGCCATGGATACATGACGACACTATGTCCAACTTGGCTTTAGCCAATTTGTCGCTAACAACGGTTGAGCCAAGTCCTCAGTGGGAGAGGAGACCGAGTCAGGGGAGCAGAAGCAGGGTCTCCAGAGCCCTCTTATTGGGGATGCTTAAAATTCATTTGCTGTGTCACTACGACAGAGTCTGCAGGCATCTTAAATCCAACGATGCTTCCCATTGGAAAATTACACAGAGAAATTTAAAAGAGGAATATTTGTCAAAGAATTAACCCTTTCTTCCTTTTTGGGGGGAATTTTCCCTTTTGAAGGGGATGGTTGAATCCTTCAGTCTTTGTCGCTGTACCAAAGGGCTTTACACACAGAGTGCCCAGGTAGAAGTATGCTTCAGCCATGTCTTAAGTGATTTTAAGTGCCTGCAAATTAAATAACAGCTGCATTTATAATCTAAATGAATGAATAAAAAAAATAACGGTGGACAGCTATTTCCATATTTATTGAGGTTTACTGTATCCTTCCCAGCCTGCACATTTGCAATTTTAAGTGGGTTTTTTGCTTGTTTGTTTTTTCTTTAATCCTTGATTGGATTAAAGAATTTCTCTCCTCTCAAGAAATTATTTCAGAGCTCTTGCACTTGAATCAATCTACAGAAATCCAAACTCTCCCCTGCTCTTCCTACGACTGTTGCCTCCACATTCCAGCTGTGGAATGCCCTGGACACATCTGGTTTTGTTCTTGTTTCGAAGCCCAAATATCTAAGCTTGAATTTTATTATAAAATCTTACACAATCAGAGCAACCACTGTTTCTCTAGTGTATTAGCTATTTTTTTTAAATTAGAAGCTGGGATAAAATGCAAACTCAGCTGTGCAAGCTGTGCAGACACTTTGGATGCTCCCTTGAAGGACACATAGGTAATTACAGCAAGTATACTTTCTTATGTTACGCTTTTGTGGTAACATCACATGGATCTTTGATGTTTTAAAAGAAAAAAATCTGTCACAAGATTCAGCCTGCCGCTTTGGGAATTTAAGAAACAAGCCATTTACATCTCTACAGCTTGTCTGCATCAAAGACGCGGGCACAGGTTCTGTTCTCATTTGTGATGGAGGAACTTTACTGGACCCAAAGGGAGAAACCGTTTCACTGCACCAGAATTTTGGGCTCTGCAGCTGACAGCAGCAATCGTGAAGACGAGTTACTTCATCTTTTTGAGCCAGTAATGGAATGAGAAGAAGCCTGGGTTCAAATAAAATATTCTTAGACTCCTTAGGAAATAGACTTAGACCAAATTCCAGTGTGGCTGGACAAGACACTGTCACCAGAGACCTGGAGTGTGTCTGAAATTAACTGTATTGTCAAGCCTCTCACACTGCTGATTCACGGTGAGAAAGCAGCTTTGCCTCACAACACACGGAAATTACTTCTGTGCCTCAGAACAGGTTTTTTTCCCACAAGATCACGGTTGGTTGTTTCTGGAGATCTCAGAAGAAAGACCTGTGCCTGCCAAACGATGCTCGGTAGGTTCTCAGTATGCGTGAGAGAAGTTGTAGGAGCTTTGGTTTTTTTTTGTAAATGTAGATTCATACCAACCTGGTTCCCAGGCGGCGAGTCCTCAGCCCCATGAACACCGACCGGATCAGTTTTCCAAAGGAAGCAGCGTTTACTGGATCCAGTTTGTGCTCCTGGCAGTGCCGCAGGTAATGGTTGTAGAGAGAGCTCCTGGGAAGGCTGACGCCTTCCGCCGTCTCGTAGTTGTCCAACAACCACTGGAGCTTTATGTATGGAAAACATAAATAAATAAAGAACACATGAAAGTCTAAAGAGGGCTGGAACGGGCTGTGCAAAACCATGTCAATGCTTAAATGTCAGGAGAGCCCATCTGACATTAAGAGTTCAAGAGAGCTTAATGTTGGGTAGTTGATTTATATAAGTTAATTTATGTAATTTATGCCGGTTGCATTTTTATAAAAGTAAAAGGACCCCCAGCCCAAAGCTAATAACCCAACAAAAATGCTGTCAGATTTTGCAAAAGCATTAAAACATAGTCCACCTGCCATCTCAGTGTCCACCTCAGATTCGGATTAATTCCTGCAGAGCCAAAATAAAGCTGTAAGAACTCATGTTTTCCAAGAATAAAGATGTTAAGATACTGCCTAAGAGGAATAAATTTTAGGGGAACCAAATATGCTGCAAAGTCTTTATTAATTTGAAGATTGGCATGTCTGCAACTGTTCACTTAACAATAAAATTAATGGTTACCAAAGCAACCTTAAAAATCTGAGGGGTTCCATCTATTTTTCAAAATTCACTGTCTGAACTTCTTCCGACATTTTTGTTGATTAAAGTTTGCAATTAGATATAAATTATTTATACCCAGCCAGTCTGAAAGGGCAGGCCCGGCACACAATGTCAGCACAGAATTAAAAGACAAAAGCAAAAAGACAAAAACCCCAATCTCCTTTAATCAGCTAAATGACTTCAGCATCAATAAAATAAGTGTTGTATTACGTGAATTTTTGAAGGAACTACAAGAACAAATGGACTAAAATGAATAGCTTTGGTAAGAGCCCTCTCATTGTCGTTAGGGACATTTGGGATTAACATTTTCAGGACTTCCCTCTCCATCCCTGCATGCACAGGAGGCACCGCTCTGCCAGCAGCAGCTGCCTTCGCACCAGATCAGTGCCAAAACAGACTCAGGTTATGGATGCCAAAACATTAGCCGCATCATCTCCTTACCACAAACAGTTCAAGCACATATTAAGCACAAACTTAGTCTAGAAATCAGCGGGATTTAACCATGCACATGGATGTACAAGTTGGCCTATGCTTAAGTCCTCTCCACTCGTACTCCAGTATCTGGCTCTTTTCTACTATTTTCTCTTGGTGAAACTTTGGGGTCCCAATTCACCACTATACTCGAGTTTTATATCAATAACTCTGTGAAAATACAACCTGAAACGTGCAATGACATCTCTGACACCTCCCTCCATTGAGTTATTTTCAGTTTATGTATTTCATATCCAACTTTGCTCTCACACAAAGGCTCTTCAGCACCTACGGATGTATGTTCCGTGGTTATCACTCACATATGCAAATTCAAACTTCTGCTACATAAAATGAGCTGAATCCAAAGCTGTATAGTTAAAACTATTTCATTCATTAGTTGGGTTTGATCCAAAGCAACCACAAGTTCAAATGACTGGATCCATCAGTTTTGGTGGCCTTTAGAGCAGACCAGGGGCTGCCACAGCTGGAGGAAGAAAAACCTCTTGGCCGTTTTCCCCTCTGTCCTGCTTTTCACAGAGCTGCTTGTCACCTTCCCACCTTCCTCCAGTTACATCACTTAAGACACTCTTCGATGCGTTCTTCTGCCGACAAAGACCTTTCTGACCTCCAGACCCTGCAATCCTAAGAGGTGGTGTTTGCTGATGATCCGCGTCCCTTCATGCTCTGGTCTGCAGAAGAGACATCCCTGGGAAGTCCCAAAAAGCCGTTCTGTAGCCCTGAGCCTCCCCCACCCATTAAGCTATCTCTAACAAAAGTGGACCCCAGTGTTTTTGATATACAAGACCAGCAGGAGCTCAGTTTTTAAGTATTGCACATCTGTGCTTATTTTGGCCCATCCCCTATATTTAAAAGATTAATTATTAAGAAGGTTCTTTTTTTTTTTTTAACCATTTGTTTTATTTATCCTATGGAAGATACTGAATGTGGATCAGCTATTTATTTTCTAAACGTGTTCTAATTCAAAGTCTTTAAAAAAAAGAAAAAGTTGCATGTTACTATGGAAAGTTCAGATATAGGTAAACCCCTCTCATTTGAATTTGATCCTGAATTTTTCAGTCTAATGCTAGATATTTCTAGAATATTCCCTTCATCTTCCAGCTTTCTTTTTCTGCAAGTGTCTTTTTATATTCCTTTGAACATTACAGAGTTTCACAATATGAACTCCCACTATTGAATTCGAAATCTATTACGAAACGCACAAAAGAGCTTAAAGAAGAAATCTGTCAGAATATAAATAATTTTCAAAACATGATTTTTGCTCTTCCTGCATTAGTAATAGCAGACTGGGCACTTAAAATGAGAACATTAAAGATTCTTTCCATTTGTATCCATTAATCGGTTTACTTTTTGAATTTTGCTCAGCTGTGACAATGACAAAATATTCTACAGTTTCATTTCTGTTTATACTATGATCAGGTTCCAATAAAATCACTATCCAGCCGTATGCTGCTTTGTTTGTTATAGGCACTACAGGGGACCATTTCAATTTCATTTCTACTTTAACTTTATTTCTATTGACTGTTTGTTTTGATTTAAAAAAAAAATAAATCTTCAGCAAAAACCTTGTCCTTGTTCAATTCAAGGACAGCCCTTTAAGGATGGAAAAAGCGATACACGGGGCTGTCTGAGAAAAGAAAAAAACCTTTTTTTTCTGAAGGTCCAGGTTTGGAGAGGTTTTCTTATGGACACTTCCATGAAAAAGAAACCACACACGTTTGTGGTTCATATTTAAGGTGTTTTATCTGAGACTAAGAGGAGCAGGTTCGTAAGGTCCTGCTCAGTCCAGCTCAGAGGTAGGACTGACCCTGGACCACCCGCGTGCCGCCGAGCATCCCGAGCTCAGCGACGGGGAGAAACGCTTCCCTTGCACCAGGAGTTCCCTGCTCAACCCCACCGATCTTTTGCAAATAAAGTTTCATCAAAACCTACATATTTTCTTGAAAAGTCTCTTTTCTAGAAAAGTGCCTGTCAGCTCTGGTCCCTTGCATAGTTAAGCCCCGAGCCATCTGTGTACGTGAGCACAAGCTCCAGCATCACCCGCCTTTCAGGAGATTCATCCTTCATTAAGTCATTACATTCCTCCCCCAGCCAAGGGAGAATTGTTCCCTTTCACAGTTTCCCTACTTCTCTGTTCAGTCTCATTTTAGGTGTTTCCACCTAAACACCATTTGGGGGCAAGATCTTCTCCTCAGGGGAAGAACTCCATCAGCACCTACCTAAGAGCCATTCACCCCCAGGCAAGAAGTCTGATGGTTTCTTGGGGGTTTCTTTTGGGTTTTTTTTTGTTTTTGTTTTACAGGCAGTGAGGAAAAAATACATTTTCCCCCTACTCCATGAGTGTTATGGATATCTAGGAGCCGCAGGGCCTCAGGCAGGTAGGCTACAGCATCCAACTACTTCCTTGTGTGCCTAGCTTTAGGCACTCGTGTACAAAAATTGCAGTCATTTTTCTCAAATTTCTTTGCATCATCTGCAAGCTCATAATTGGCAAAGAAGTAATCCTCTGACCCAGTGACTCTGGAGTACACTTGTGAGCAGAGCTTTTTCAGTAACAGTGACATGATTTCATTAGAAACATCATGTGTCACTGGGGTATTAACATTAGCTTAGGCTTCCAAATTTGATATTTCAAGTGCACTTAAATAACCTCTCAGAGAGTTTTTGAAGCTAAATTAAATTATCAAGTGTGGCTCCATTTCACATTGATTTTGTTTAAACAGCATTATGTAAAAAATTTCCTCTTGACTGAGATACCTTTAGTTTTCCTTTTTTTTTTTTTAAAAAAAAAAACAAAGATTCCTGGCACGAAACATCTGCTGACGGCAAAAAAATAAACCATTATCCCAAGAATTTACAGATTTGCAAAACATGACATTTAAAATGAGGGAAAGAACACAATGAAAAACACTGCAACCTTAAGACTAAAAGCAATTAAGTCACAACTAATAGTGCAATTAGCATTATCTCACAACTTCCTCGGCTACTAGCTTTTGTCAAGCTCATATTTTGCTTTCAGCCTTGACAAATCACAGTCACCTGCTGCTTCACTTTCTGGTTCTCTTCCGCAAGCCTAACAACATCGTGCGTCAGTCACACAAGCATTTAGGATAGGTAATCCTCTGGTTTTTTGTTTGTTTTTTTTTCTAACATAAAGAGGTGGGAACTGCAACATCCCTTGTAGCACGGCACGTGCCAGGGAACATGTGCAGAGAGGTTCAGCGCTCATCATCATGTCCCATACGTTGTGGCTGGAAGCAACCTCTGGCAGTCTCCAGTCTCCAGGTGGTAGATGCCCCATCCCTGGAAACGTTCAAGGTCAGGTTGGACGGGGCTCTGAGCAACCTGATCTGGATGGAGATGTCCCTTCCCACGGCAGGGGGGTTGGACTAGATGAACTTTAAAGGTCCCTTCCAACCCAAACCATTCTATGATGATTGTATGATTCCAGTCCAACTTCCTACTCAAAGCGGGGCTCACTTCCAAGGGCGGTCAGGTCCCTCAGTCCAGTTAAATGGCTCGTTCAGTCGAGTCCTGAAAACCTCCCCAGGCAGAGGTTGCGCAACCTCCCCAGGCAATGGCACCGACCTTCCTACAGCTCTGGGAAGAAATTGCCTGCTCCACTTCTGCAACGTGCTGTGTTTCCTATGGGCCCTGCTCGTACCATCGCCTCCTCGTTATTCCCACATGTCCACAGACACCGCTCCGTGCTCTGGGAAGGCAGAGCAAGGACACTGGAGGTGCACAGGGCAGCAAAGGCCCCGTAGGTTTCCTTGGCTCAGGCTCTGTGCCTTGGCAGAGGGAATTACCCCTGGAGCTGCCCAGGGTAGTATGTTGCTTGTGTCTGGGCTGACATCCTCAGCGGAGAGCTGATGTGTACACACATGCTCAGGAAGTAGTTTATTTGCTTTAGAATTTGTAAAAGAACTTAAGCCTTATGCCAAACTATGAACCATGGCCTCAGAAGAGAGACATTATGTTCTTTACTTCTCCCCTGCAAGACAAGTGTGGGGAAGATCTGATCAGAGGCTGGATCGGGCCCCAACTCCAACCTGCACAGCCTGCAGTCAGATGAAATCTCTTTTTGACCTTTGCTTTCTTTCCTCTGCCCTTTTCCTGCTTCTTTCCAAACCTCCTTCAATACCACACCATGACCCACCCTGTCCTGTTCTGCTCTGTCCCTTTCTGCACTGGGACGAACAAGAAAAATTCTGCAGAGCAACACTATCCTTAGACAAACCTGCGCGGCACTCGGGGCACAGCAGGGGCGTGTGAGCACGGCCACAGCCTGGGACAGGGAGGATGCACAGAGATGCTCAGAACAGGAACTACCAGCCTGATTCTGCAGGTTTATGTTTCCCCAACTACAACAAGGAACCTTCAACTTCTAGAAGCTGAAATAAGGATCGAGCTCATCCAGGAGCCCTGGCTTGGAGTTTGACATCAGCTTAAGAGAATCAGACCGTTAGGTTTAATGTTCCTTTCATTTTTTCAGGCTATTTCTCTAGGGTGAAGAGGGCAAAAATTTTTTTTGCAGGACCTAAGAATGACAACAGATCTGCCCCCAAATACAAAGCAAAAGGAAATCTGTTAGAATAAAGAAGTATCACTTTGTACACTGTGGTTTATCAGTGCAGAACATGCTTCAGCCTAATCCAAAACACAATGCAGTCAAGGCAAGTCCAATGACTTCAACAGGACTTGAATTAGACCCTTCAAATCTCACACAAGCATGTGCTCACTGTTAAGCATTACTGCACGGGAGCCATAAACCATGATGCAGAAGGCCCAGTAGAATAGTGGGAACTGCACACAAAGCAGGGAAATCATTGGCATAGTGAGAAGAGAGAGGTCTAGCAAATGGATTTAGCACAGCATTGTAACAGTAATGGTCTTCCTGAGGCACAGAAAGAGGCAACAAAGGCAACAGGAGTAGGCTTTTGGTACGCGCTATCTAAGGGATATCTGTCAGGATTCACGCCAAGTTATTGCTGTAGAATTGCAAGTTATTTTCCAGCCATCTTTCAATTCCAGTGAAAGGAAAGAACTTCCTCAACTGTGTTTATCTAATTGCCAGCAATTTCCATTGCAAGGCAGATGAAATAAATAAACACAGGGTAGAGGCAGTTAACAGAATCCAGAGCATCTCATAAACAAACATTAACATCATGGTACTTCTTGCAGATTCTTATTTCTTGGGAATGGGCTGCTTTGGGCAGCACAGCTGAATCACAGAATGCTTTGAGTGGCTCGTGCTGTTGAATACACCGAAGGGCTACAAATAATGCTCCTACCAAAGCAGGAAAAAGGTTGTAAATTCTGATTATAACTTACATGGCTGTTGAGCAAACTGCTTTTGTGTGATGTAATCCCTTCATTTTTTTGTAGGTTTTCAATCGCCATTTCAAGCTAAAGAAAATGTGCACAGGGGAAAAAAAAAAGGAAAAAAGAAAAAGAAAGGAAATCAGATAGTTAGCAACAGCCAGGATTATTATTTCTTTATTAATATTTGAATGATTAATGCTTTCTATCAACAGGCTTGTGAAAAAGAGGCAAATAGATGAGGCACAGTCCTTATGGGATGAAGCTGCAGAGACATTATTGTATGGCATGCAAACTAACAACACAGCAAGAATCCCTATTAGGGTGAAAGAGCGAGACTGGGGGCTTTTGATCTTCCACTATATGCATTGCTCATTTATAAAAGAGAAGCAGTTTTCCTTCTCCTTTCCCCCTCATGCCTAGACCAAAACACCACCAGACATACACTGCAGCAGGTCACAGGAGATTTGCTACAGAGAAGGTCCATTTTACCCAGATCTTTCAAGGAAAACTGGAAGTAATGACTTTGGTTATTATTACTTCTTAACGTTTTGACAAAAAACTAATGGCAACTAAATAAAACAGGGGCACAAGGAGGGCTGACACTCAGAATGCATAAGGTGGAATGGACAAGAGCTCTTTGCTACTGAAGAGAACTGCAAAGGGACTCTGAAGGAAGAAGACAGGTTTCTTCCTGCGAAGACAGGCTGGCACATCTTCATGCTACTTGTGCTCATTTCCATTGATCTCAGAGCTTCTGCAAGCGGAGTTGTGGTGAAGCATTCTGGCCCTTGAAGAACCCCCTTGCTTCTCTCTGTGTAGCTTCTGTCCTACACAGAGCCCAGCTATGGCTGCTGCCTTGTGCCCGGACCCTCTCCTGGACCCTTCTTGTCTTCTCCTTTCTGCTGCTGGGGCTCCCTTGGCAAACTGCTCTCTGGCAAGAGATGGCTTAGCAGATGGCTGCTGGTCCCAGAGCTCTAGTGCTCCTGAGCACAAGCGTTTTGCAAGTGAGGAAGGAAAAAAAAAAACCCAAACCAACAAAAAAACCACATTAAGGGACTGGCAGGAGCAGACCTGCTGTTTCTCTCCAGTAGAGGTTCTCAAAACCCTGTTATCTGTGATCTGTTAGTGCAGGCAGGACAAGGCAGCACACATCAGCCAGTAAAACTTGCAGTCAGCAGCTATCTCTAGCATCTGTCCTCATTTAACATGCATGGTCGTGCACTCATCTGTAGGCACACGCACAAAGCATCTGCACAATGATCTGTCAATGGCCTCCTTCACATACTAGCTAGCTCCCTGCACTCGTTTGCACTGACTCATAGCATGGTGAAGATAAAGGTCGAGATAAAACCAGCCATTTACAAAACCCAGCTCTGTCAGAAAGGTGAGAGAACAGAACAAATCCGATCTAACTTCTGAAGTAACATTCAACAACCAAAGACGCAGTCTGTGCCATATCCATGTCTGAACGTGATACTCTGTCCAAGCACTTCCAGCACACGTCCCTTGGTTTCCACCCAAAAGTGCCATCACTGTGGCACTTCTCAAGAAGTCATCGCTGAATTCAAAAAAGGGTCAGTCTAAGACTACGTGTCAGTGGTTTTTTTGAGAAAACTGTCTAGCACACCATGATGTACCACGAGGAACCAAAGACTGATTGCTGAGGCAGCCTTCAGGAAATGAGTCAGTGTTAGAGGGAGACACCATTTCCTTCCTCCGTTCAAGGAGCAGCGCAGTGCCCGTTGAGCAACACCTCTTACGCAAGCACAGAAACACTGCCTGTCCTTTTGGCATTTTGCTAAGTGTCCCATCCAAATGGACACCTTACATCTGCAGAAAAAAATAGTACAGGGGAAAGACTAAAAGCTCTTGAAGAGCCCTGCACGAAGGTGAGGAGCTCTGAGGACCCACTTATGGGAGGTCTCAAGGATTTCCTCTCTGGCCTAATTTAAATGAAGATTAATAGTGCTCTGTTGGCACAAACATTGAATGTGACTGCTTCATGTGCTGTTTCAGCACATTCGATGGAGCAGAACATCATTGCAGCAAATATGGAACATGGGTTTCTTTAAATATTTGAAGATTTTCTTTTAGTGTACATACAGTCTTTACCAAACATCCCTCAACCTCCTGAGGCAGCTCTTACACCATTGCTAATTCTGAAGCACTACCTTGTTCCCAGTCTCCTCTGAAGATACTCTCCTTGCTTTCGAGGTCTCAGTGCCAGCTCTGCCCCAAGCATTCAACACCCTCCAAGTCCTCTCGCTTCCCCACTCCTTGCAGCTGCCTCTCACCTTGCCAAGCCCTCACATTGCTGGCCACTTTGACATCCACCCCCTTTGAACTACACCCCCAAAAGCCACATGCAAACACTATGGCTTCCTTGCCTACATCTGCATGAGCTGTACTTTTCTTTCTCTCCACAAAGCTGTTAATCCTGCCCCAAATACATTTTACCAGGACTACAGCCTCTCCAGCCTCTTTAACACCAGCCTTTCCTATTCTCTGTTTGAGCAAGACACTGCAATGAAAAATAATGTTCCTGCCCATTGATTTGATTTAGTCATTGCTCTCTTTAAGCCTTCCACTATCTGTTCACCCATTATTATGTGAAAATGAAAGCAGTTATCATGGCTCTCTCTATCCCCCTCCAACTTCGGTCTGTGCTGAAAGAACTGAAAGCCACACATAGACACACCCCTACCCTGTCTTCCAGACAAGAATCTATGCACTATTTGACCCTCTTGAGCACCTCCATAAGAGCCACAGACATTTTGTGTTAAAATATCTTCTGAAAGTTCATTCCTACACGCATCAGAGTGAATTTATTTCAGATGCATTTTCATAAAGGTCACTTCCTGAATTCTTTTTTTCCTGAACAGCTTTATCCCATGTGATAGCTACAAACTAAATCTGTTCATGGGACATTTCTGTTGACACATATTCTACTTGTGCTTTTTACATTGTGCCCATCACCACGGAAATTTAAAAAATACCAAAAAACAAGCCAAAACGCAAGAGTAATGTTGTGCAGTTTTGCAAGATGCCATCCCACACAGGTGACAAGATCAGCAGCTACTTCCTTCAAAATAACAAGCTTGAGCAAAAATCAGAGGATGGTCCAATGCTAGTTTTTAACTATGAAAGTTAAAATACACACACACACACTTCACACACAAGAAATGAACCCCAGCTAATCCAGATGCATCTGTCATTTTCTCTTCCACCCAAAGCTAAGGACTTTTCCTCACGGATAGCTACTTCTACCTAAGGCAGAGCACATTTACTCCAGGATCAAAGGCAACCTTTCAAGGCACAAAGATTCAAAAAAATGCGAAGTCTGTATTCTAAAACTCTGTGGAAGAAGAAAATGCAACCTAACCAGCCAGATATTCAAGAGTACTCAGTAGCAAACGGCTCCTGTTTGTCTCCCTGGGTGGTGCTGTTCACATTTTAAAATCTGGCCATGTACACTGAATTACACCTACATTTGTAATTATGTTTACATACAAACCTATAAACACACATAAGTCAGTCTGGAAAGGAAGGTGAGCAGAGCTCCAACCCACTCCTGGCCACAGCTGCTACTAAGGGCTGGTAGATTCTCAGATAAAACCCCTGGTCGCTTGTAGCTGCAGAAAGGCTGTTTTGGGTTAATACTTGTAACCCCCTGAGCCCCACACAGCTGTCCAGCCGTGCTTCTAGCAACCTGGCACCTCGATTGACAGTTGGAGGGACGTGATTAAAAAAATTAGAGCTTTAAAACATTTGTTTGATCAGTATTATCCCTAAAATACATTTTCTGTAACACACAGCATGGACAGAATACACAATGGTGTAGGAGATACATACAAAGGCTTTTCAATCACTGTGCATTTGGCATGATCAGCTTGACATACCTTATGTGCTAATTATCCACTGTGTTAATAATGGATTTTTCAGGTCTCTTCATAATTAAAAATATACTTACATATTTCTTTATTTTGGGTAAACCAAGCCCTGTGTTCAGATGTTGTACTTATTAGAAAATGTAAATATAGACAATTCTTTTGAACTGGAAAGCCAAAACATTTTGCTCAGGGAAAAAAAACCAAAACCCCCGAGAATTTTCTCTTATCTCCATGCTGCATAATTTCAGTGATCCACTCAGAAAGTTTGACAAGCCTCTGCCCACCAGCAAGACAGACATCCCAAACTCCTGTTGAAAAATATCTGTAGTACACCAGTGTCTATTCTCTCGCTTGCATTTGCATGGCACGTTATACAGACATATACACAGTCATAACGACAGGAAGTTTTATTTTCTGAAGGCTTTTCAGTTCCCTTGGAATAATTCCTGGCCCCCGAGCTGCAACATCTGCAGGGCTACATACCGTTGCTGGAGAGGAGCGTGAAGTATGTGACAGAGAATGTCTAGTGTTTTCCATCCCCCCATGAATGAGATAGGCTCCCGAGCCGGAGAGGATCGGACTTCCCCCAATGTCCATGGTGATGCCCACCATGTTGTGAGAGGGAATGGCTGTAGGAGAGGATGCCGCTGTAGTCACCTGAGCTCCACCTCCCTGCGGTTCGAAATAGGATGCTGCACTGCTGGGGGCGTAAATCTGAGCTTCGGTGTTGTAGGAGTAGGCGGCTCGTCTGTCAAAGGAACAATAGGGTCAGGAGGTGGAGCACACCTCGGGTGGAGAGGAGCTGGCAGAGCTAATCTCATGGACAATAGTTTCCGCAATCTGGACCACCTTTTAAAAAAAAACTCGACTCCATTGTTGGTGGGATTTGCTCCATTGAAATTGAACCCTGTGCTGTAAAAGTCACTGCTGACAATGTAAATCAGTCCTGTGACGGCCCGGGAGCAAAGGCCCACAGCCACAGCGAGAGCAGAGCCCAGGAGCTGCTCTGCAGCCATTGCAGGCAACCTCGGTACCGACGGCTGAGAGCATCCCGGGGGTCAGCGGGGCATCAGGCCCAAAACGGGGGGCACAGCAGAGAGGAGGAAGAGGAAACCTTACAAAACCCCTTTCTTCCTCTAGCAGCTATGCTCTGGTTCCTAAAGGTGCCCCGCCTCACCACGCAACGGGCTGGGCAGAGGAAAATACCGGACCCTTTTACGTAGCAGGATTCCCTGGAAAGCAGTCCCTCCATGAAGACAACGCCTCCCCCAAGGCTGGAGTCTGGCTGAAACTACCCCCCCACACACAACATAGCATGTGAAACGGTTCCTCCTCTTCCTCCTTTTAACAGCGGGCAGTGCCAGCAGCAGCGCCGGGGTGGAAGGAGCCTGGGAGGACTGAAGGGCTCAACCCAGCTGGGAGGGGAAGAGGGGCTCTGCTACCGCCAACAAGAGACTCTTACATGGTTCCATTGGTATAAACAGCTTCTCCTCCTTCCACATACTGGACCTGGGATGGATATACGTGCTGCACGGATTGCACCTGAAACAAGCATCATAAACTCGAGTTACGGATATATTACTGTCTAGAAAGAGCGGGAGACATATTACATCCTTAAACAACTTTCAACCTTACCTTGACATTTAGGCTTTCTTTTTAAAAGAAAAAGAAAACCAAAACAAACAAAAAACCCACATGCTTAGGAATCCCAAAGGACACATTTATTTCAAAAGGTCAAATCAAAATAAATAAATAAGTAGTTGCTCCATGAGCGGTGGAAACAATGGAGCTGGGTTTCCTCTGCATATGTCTTGGCTGGTTCTCCGCTGACTAAGAAGGGTGAGATCATGCTGCAGCCTCTCCCTCAGAGGGGAGGTCGGCAGTGTCCATCTGCACCCCAGCCCCCTTTTTCATTGGTCTGGGAGGGACGTAGTTGCCCTCTGTCAAGTTTTTTTTCTGAAACTGAGCAACCAAATAAAAAATTGCTAGAGGAAAAAGTCAAGAGAGCCAGGCTCACTGTCCACATGAAGCAGCACCACATATGCCTGGTTTCTTAGGAAACAAGGACTACAAAAGGCAAAGTTCAGAATAAATAAAAACATTTGCATGGCTCTCTGTCACCTAACCTTTCGATGAAGCCACATGCAGTCAGTACATTTATTTGTGTAATTAAAAAAATCCTAAACACTTTGCCTCTAAAAAAATCTTTACAGGGGAGGACTGCTTTTAAATGGCAATTAAAAGCATCCATCAAATCTTCAAATGTATGAAAGACAACTGCTACAGTAAAGGTTCTTTCTAAACTTTAAATATCTTGAGAGTTTCTTTTGCCATCAGACTAAGAAAGGAAGAGAGAGATGGAGAAAGCTGTTCTCACAGTGATCTCTAGCTCTCTAATTGCACACAACTCTTTAATTAAGAGCATGGGTTTTTCTAAGCAGCTATCTGGCACAGTTTCAAATGTCGTGTGCGACGTGGGGTGCTGTTGACAGGGGGGTCCCTCCGTGGTGTCTCACCCCAGAGATATTACCTGTTGTG
>NW_009232696.1:16776-41034 GCF_000690835.1 Fulmarus glacialis
ACTCTGGGAACAGAGATTTGCTGCATCTGCGCTCCTTTGGGAGCGGAGCCTGCTGCTTGGACCAAAACCCTCTGAAAGAAGAAGATATAGTAACATACACTTACTTTCGGTCTGTAACACAGGTGAGTTAGGCATTCTTTTTCAAACTTCCATGGAAAACTTGCCTCCTACTCCAGAGGCAGCAGTACCCCTTACTTAGCATCCCCGCAGATCCCATCTTTCCAATGCAATCTACACCGGACACCAGCCTGAGCTCAGTACCCTAAACCCGGGAAAAGCAGAGAGCTGAATCCACATTTTCTGACATGGACCATCTTTAAGTCTCCACGCAAGGAAATAACAGCAAACAGTTGATTGACGAGAGGAGCTCAACATGAGGTTCAGTCACCAGCTGAACAAGAACCACTCCTGACACATTCACGTTTTCCTCCTAGGGCTGCAAAGTTTCTTCTCTTACGGCTGCCATACCAAACTACGCTCTGCCTCCTGCGACATGAAATCGCATTCTCCAAGGTGCCACAGCCCTTGGTTTCTACCAGCACCAAAGCTCAGATGGTTTTGCGTCTCCCTTCAGTGCCACCAAGGGCACAAAAACGCCCTGTGTTGCCTTACGGTGGTTGCTCTGTCCTCTCTCTCTCCACTGTCATTTCCATCATCCCCCTGTTCTTTGTGTTATGCTCCGCATTCCGTTTGAGGTTGGACACACGTCTCCTAAAGTGCTAAGCACCTTGCAGATCCAGCAAAACAAGCATGGGGATGTGGTGGATGGAAAGAAATGATTCAGTGAGGCCCATGGGAACAGAGCCTGGGTACCGGCACAAGAGTAAGAAACATTCAAGCCAAATATCAGTATGGCCTTTTAAACTGATGAGGACCTTCTCCAAGGAGACAGTCATCCTCTGTGACTTGAGGCTTTAAAAATACCCAGCAGATTGGGCCAACTGAACAAAAAGCTGCAGAACAATCCCACATGAATCCTAGAAGAGACCTTGACAATTACTGGCTACCTTATATGTATATATTTATGATTTTTACAACACGCCCTTTGTAATCAGCCAGAAATTCTATTCTAGCAGAATTGTAGGAATATGACAATTGCCCAGATTTCTAGGCAGCCTCTACATCACCAGTCCCCAGGCTGACCTTCAGTAAGTCTAGATACATTGGAGATCCTGCAGCTGAGCTAGCGATAAGGACACGTACACTTATGCCACCCATCACTTTGTCCATTTTCTCCCCAAAAGAGGCTGTAATCAGTGCATGATGGGAACATTAAAAGCCCTTTTTCAAGTCAGGCCTTGGCAATGCCACCTACATCAAAGTCTCAGAAAGATCTGTTCCTTTCTCCTATTTTTTCCCCATTCTCTGTCTTTGCTTTTACCAAACGACATATCTCCTCCTTTGGCACAGCTGCCCAGCTCAGCTACTTGTGCAATTTGTCACCGCCTGTCCGGTTGCTCCTACTACCTCCCAACCAAAAAAATGAATCATCCCCAACCTGTAAGATGAGGCCATCCTGTTCATACAGCCTTCTCTCACACTGAAAGGTAGACCAGTGATCAACAACACCAAAGGCTTCAGCCTCACACCACTCATGCTGCCAGTAGTTCATTCCTAGTATTTTCTTTGTGCTGCTGGTGAGAAGGGAAGGCTCTGGACCCTCCTCCTCCTCAGCAATCTTCCACGATCCTCTGGGTCTTCCTTAATCCATGGAGTTCCACTCGATGCTCCGTGTCATGATGACAGGACTGGCAAAGGCCAGACGGGTAATTTCATAATCCAAAGCCAATGGGTTTTCTAAACTTCTTTAACACGTTGTCACAGTCGAATTCACACTAATGACTGACGATCCCTAAGATCCTTGACACTACTGATCAGCGATATCCACATCGTTACAATACAAACAAGAAACTTCACCCAGAGAAATCGAAGATGTGAAGGCTGAAAGATGACAGAGAGCTGGCCAACCACACACCGAATCACACGATGGGAATGTCTGCGAATCCTGGTGAATCAAATGCTCCTACCAATTCACAATTTTTAATTGTTCCTTTTCGTCAGCATCCAATGGCAGCTACTTCTGCTCACTTGGGAGTTGGAGAAGGGTGTAGCTCAGTTATACCCACCCATCCTCTTATCCCTCCAGCTTCCTGCGACAGAAACTTCTTTTGATAGTTCCCCAAATGGCATAAAAAGGAACCAGTTTTACTTAACCCTTCCCGTTTTGCATTAGGCAGTTTTCATTCATCAGCTGAAGCTATCATTTCTCTCCTACCAGGAGACCTCCCAAGTGCATCGTACTCACGTATATGAATCATGAATCCCCCCTCCCCAATTTAAAATGTCAGGATCCACCTACCAAAGGAAGAGACCAGCACGTGCCTCCTCCACCCTCTCCCCGCACTAGCGCTCCCTCCAGCTCTTCCCTGTTGAGCTCGGTACCCTATTTGCAGAGATGCTTTAAGGACAGTTTCATTTTCTCCTGCTTTTATTGACACACCAAATAATGACAGCAGGATATTATACTGAAGCAAACACCAAACTGGCATGAAATTACTTCCTTGGGTAGCTAAGTTAAAAAATCCCATGTTTTAAAGCTTGCATATTCGTAGGGCTAACACATGAAATATCCAAGGCCTTTAGCAACACAAAGTCCAGGAACAGGTTCTGCCCACTACCTCAACGAGCTGATTAACAATCCTCTCCCCCATATAAAAACCCTGGATTAAAATACATCTGCCAGTAAAACAGGTCTCTTCTCCATGGAAACGGCATTCCCAGCTGTGCATACGTTACCTGCTGAGACGCTGGCACCGGCTGCACTACTGGAGCTTGGGCTGATGCAGAAGTGTGAAGTGCCACAGATGCTGCTGAGTCTGATCCACCCTCCGAACTCTGCATGCTCACTGCTGGGGAGAGCAGAGGGGACATCAGCCAGGGAAAGCACAGCTACACACCGCAGCGAAAGCCCGAGGAACCCGCGTCTAACAGGAACAAAATCCCAGTGGAAGATCCAGGGGAAGTGCTAGGAAGGAAGGTAGCTACCTTCCTACACAGAGGACTCTTTTTAGTCTTGGAGCTAATTTTAATACAGTATTATATTAAGAAAAAAGAAAGTTGCACAATTGTTCCACAGAAAGGAGAGGGAAGGAACAGAAAATGCATTTCTAAATATAACCGAAAAGTAGCGTTGGAAAATTATCGTGTCATAGTGAGGATAACTTCAGATCTGGAAGAGTAAGAGCATATTTTAAAAATCATTTTTTCTCCCCCTCTGCTTTATCATGTTTAACTACTGCAGAAAAAAATTTTAATCAAATCTAAGTACATGCCTGGAGCTTAGCTAATGCTTTCATTTGAAAAGTGAGGTGGTCAATTTGGGTTTATAATCACAACCGATAATCAAACATGAATAGCAGAAGAACAGCGATTGACCATCATTTTAAAACCTGCAAACCACCACCACAAAGAACCGCCTCCACTCTCCCATCCGTGCCCTTGCCCCAAAACCCCATCAGCCTCACCAAGGTCCCCACAGACAGACATGCCATCGCCCTCCGGTCCTGCTCCCACGCTGCCACCCCACCGGGCTGATGCCCTCAGCACCTTCGAGTCACCCGGGTCCCCCTGTCCCGGCACTCGCCCAGCATCGCTCAGCCACCTTGGGAAGCATCCCAAGGGCCAGGCAGGAATGTCCTGGGGATGGAGAGGTGGCACGAGAGCAGGGCTGAGTGCCTGCCCTGCAGCACAGGCTCTCCATCCCCCGGGTCTCCTCACTCCCTTTCGGCACTGCCCGGCCCCCCGTGTCTGTCCCCCGCGGGGCACGGGGCATGTTAAAGCCCAGCCGCCCGAGGGACACCCAGGGTTGCTGCGATGGTGCTTCCCGAGAGCAGACAATGTCGTTTGGGGGTTTGGATGTAATTGGGAGGGTGGGAGAGCCTTTTTTTCCCAGTTTCTTGTAAAAGTTCCTGTTTAAAAAACTGTTTAAAGAGGGTTTCTGCTGTCACTTGAAAACCAAAAGATTCAGAAACATCCAGGTTTTGAGCAGTGTCATTTCTCCTTTCTCAGCCTCGCCGCTGAGCGTAATGTAGCCTCCAAATAACAGCGTGAAATGTTTTCTGTTTTATTTCCCTTCTCCATCCAATATTTAAACTTTTTCCTCAACTTTGTGCAAGTTAAGAGGTAAGAGGAAAAATGAGAAACCGAGGGACCCTGCTCATTTGATAGCTCTTTGTGATAAAAAGAAATGTAAGGGAGAGATGAAGTTACAAAAGTTACCTGTTTATTCTCCTTCAGCTACTGAAAAAAACCCCAAATATTTAGATTCTTCACAAAACAGGTTTTAAAGATTTTTTTCCGGTCAGTGCTGACCCCATATTCCCATACTACCCATTAACAAATTACACCAATTACTCTCCCGACTTCCCTGAAACCCCACAGCTTGCAAGTAATTTTCTCTTTCACGTCATCTTTCTGCATCCAGGAGAAAAAGTAGATACGGAACCCACACAGTCACTGCTCCAAATACAACTACCAGATTAATATAACAAGTCAGAAACAAGGTAAAGGAATTTAGTCACTATTTATCACCATCGGTGTCCCTCCGTAGCCCTCAAGTCTGCCCGCAGCAGACGTGCACAACCCCATTCCCTGCAGCTCCACTATATAAAGGCAGCACCTGCTTCTCCCCATCACCGCCTCTGCAGGGTTTTTAGCCAAAACCTCTTTGGCAGAAGATACCAGTTGCAATAGTGCTGTGGGATGACGAAAAGAATAATTCTCGCAGTAAATTCACGAAACAGCCTCCCGCCTGTTCCAGCCCAAAATTATTTGCAACTCAACATTCGGCCAGCGCTGTTGGCAAAGGAGGGAGGTTTATAAAGCTCACGTGAAGATGCTCGGGCAGAAGAGGGGTCACTTTTAGCATACATATTCCCCTAACTTTTGCGAGGGTGTTTTATTGTCTGTCATTTGTGCCCCGGGCTCTGGTTCACAGCTTTCTAGGGTTTTGCAAGTGGAAAAATATAGCATGGTGAGGTTACAGAAGAAAGTTGGGTAAGTTGCCAAATATATATTAATGATCTATTTGAGAATGGTTCTGGCAGGGTCAGATCTCAGCATTTCAGGTCTACAGAAAGGTCTCTTTTCAAGTGTAGTTATTATCAGAAAAGGACACTCAGAAGCGATGCTATCTCGAAATTACCACCTACTCATCTCTGCTGATAAATTTTGTCTTCTGGTTTTCCTCAGTGACCAAAAGAGACCAGAGAGAGGCAGGCAGGGTGGAAGATGAATTGTCTGCTGCCAAAATAAATCATAAACTTTGCTTTCAGACGTGTTACAAAACGCAGGCTCTGTAATGATGACAACCAAGCCAGACACAAAGACCCCGATGAAATCTGCAGCTGGTACTTCCAGACAAGGTAGACAGACACAGAAGTACTGGACCGCCAAGGCACACATACAAGACTACTTATTATTTTGTTTATCAGTGAAACATCCTGGATAAAGAATAATTCATTTCCCGTTAAAGCCATCCTGCGCTTCCTGAGAATTGGAGAGATAGATACGTGTACGCCATCTGCTAATATTAATTTGCGCTGATGAAAAGCTGACAACACAAACAGGATTCCAACGCTCTGAGAAACCATCGCAAGGTGCTACAAAGCCTTCCTGGGAGCACCTGCGCCAAGGCTCCAGAGGATGAATAAAACATCAGCTTTCAAGGAGGAGAGGAAACGTGGCATCCGAAGTCTTGCTCTTCCCTCTTCTTGGGAGTTGTGCGTGCAAAGTAAGGAACACCCTTTGTAGCTCCTTAATGAACATCGGCTGCTGGAGCTGGGCCGTCTGCTTGTGCAGATCTTTGGCAGTTCTGCCACATCCCTAAAGCAAATGCCCATGAAAGGACTCGCTGCTCTCCTTCGATCTCATTTTTCACCTCCCACAGGGGAGGAAGTTTTACAGCGTTCTCGATCATCCTTTCCTAACAGAGACTGGGTGGCTCAAAAGCGAGTCCTCCTGTCTCCCAAAGGTCTAAGATTTGCTGCCTTCCTCTTAGATCTGGTCTAAGAAAGAGAGGTTCATCCTAGCCACGCTTGCTTCCCACTCCTGGCTGGGGGAGAACGCTGTAGCTCTCTGGTAGCAGAAGTGACCGACAGAAGCTATTAAAAGGTGTCTCGTGGCTTCTGACAGCCAGTGAAAGCCTGACAGCTTGGCAGCCCCCCTGGTACTGGGGAGTTTGAACAAACTGAGAACCTCATTAGTAGTCAACAAAGCCGCTGGTGGGTCACAGAAAGGACCAGCATCCACAGCTGACTTTCTCAGCTCCAGGGCTCCTTACCGGGTTAAGAAGAGCAAAAATTATTTTTTAGTCAATTATTTTTGCCAGGAGAATGAGCAGACGGGACCTTACCACGCATAAAGAATAAAATCACAGTGAGAAGGGCCTTACTCAGATATTGGCGTTTCAGGTAGAGACAAATTTAAAACTCCGGTTGCTCAACACGGCCGGTGATGTCACATGCAGCATCACGACGGTGGAAAGCATTGCAGAAATCTGGATTCCAGGTTGCATCATCACTGAATGAATCAGGCAGATAACAAGGCTGCTGCGCTCTGGAAACCTTCTGTTTACACACAGCTATCTCGGTATCCAAGCAAACAGCGGTGACGGGAAAGGAAATACAGAAAAAACGAATAACTTCTGGGTGCTATTTCTGGTTCTGCCACCAGCTTGCTCTGTGACCTTGAACAGGATGCTTCCCCTTCCCTGTGCTTCAATTTTCCCACTCCTAAAAAAGCCACAATACTCCCCTAGGTAAGGTATTTTTCGAGCACTGGTCTCGGAGGGCTGTCAAAGTCTGAATGCATTTGAGAAAGACAAGTAGTAATATTACAAGCCTTGAGGGTTGATAAAAACTCCAATTGTCACCGTTTCATTCATAAGCCACATTGCCTTCACGTAAATAGCCTTGTTTTTGTTAATCTCTCCTGCCTAAACCAGCTCCAAAACGCTGGGAAAACAGAGATAAGAGGAGCATTTCAAAATATTTTTCACATTCAAGTTTGCAGTGAGAGGGGGGAGAAAAGGAGGGGGCAGCAGAAGGATATCACACAGCTTTCTCCGAGTCGCCTTCGAGTGCCGAGAAGGGAAAGCAGCAGCATCCTCTGCACCAGTTCCCAAGCTCCCAAAAAGAGTTTGGGAAAGGAGGGGGGGCTGATGCGAGAGCCCCCGGTAGTGAGGAGGGTGCTCCTGGGTGCTCGGTCTGTGCTGCAGCCCACGAGCTCTGCCGTCCAGGAGATAAGGAGGAACTGCAAGTATTTTTCCACAGCATGTTTTAATAGAAACTATCAGCTCCTGAACACTCAAACAAAAACGTTTCGGAGCTAAACGCCGAGACCTCAAACGTCTAATAACGGCTGCTGATTAGAGCCAGAGCAGGGACCCTGCCCCAGGGAAATACTTGGTTTATTTTTCTCTGGTGCTCTGGTCCTCGCTCCGCGGGACATGCAAGCACATGGCTAGCTGAGCACCCCGGCTGGCTCCGAGACTTCAAATAAAAGAGGATTTAAATCCCTGCCTTCCTCAGACCCAGGGTCGCTTCTGTTGTAAACGCGGGTCGACCTACTTGGTGTTTTTATGTTCAAATGTCACCATTTGAAGTGACTCTTCAAATAACTCTCTCCCCCCTCCCCTTAGTTTTATTTTTTAAGAGCACCCTTACATAAAGCAGGGGTGGGACTGGCACAGTCTCAGCTCTCATGGGGTATTTAGGTCTTGTATTTACATATCTTTAAATTTTTAAGGTGCAAACGTAAAACATATTAGCTACCCCACACTAGCAGCCAGCGAATGCTTTTTTAAATCCAGAATAATCATACAATCATACTAGTGTTGCTTTCAAAATACTAAAATTGTTACTGTTTCAGTGAATCTCTTGCTCATTTGAAGACAAATCATGAACTATTTTATTTAATTTGCTTTTCAAAGCTTACTTGATCATCCTTTGATCTTATTTAAACTTTTAATATTCCTTTATTACATCCTTTTTTTCTGGCAGAACTTTTGAAATAGAATATAATACTGGGACATACATGAGGGAAAGGAAAATGTCTTCGATGAGTTTTTTGTTGTTTTTAAGAAGAACAGTCAATTATTCTACTTCTGGGACAAAATTTCTCACAGCTACCTATATTTAAGCTTCCCAGTAAACCTTGGTGGGTGGTATTACCTCTACTGGGTAAGTAATTCCCTTCATTTGCCATTTGTAAATGGGCTTAACAACTTTTTCTCAAAGAGTATTTAAATGTGGGGCATAAAAATCCACCAGGAAAATGACTGCCTTGAAGTACAAGAATCAATGGTAAATCAGATTTTTGATGACTGAAGGATGCACTTCATGGCTTTCATTTCAAATTAAGATATAATGGCAGAAAAAGTTTATTTTTCCAGGTGAACCTGCTATAATTATGCTTGCCTTTTTATTAATGAGATTTAGTACCCAACAGCCAGGATGCTCAGCTGTGCACAGTTTGTGCTCCAAGTTTTCTTTCTGTTCAATAGATCTCGGCTGACCAGAGGGTAAAATAACCATGGGGGTAAAATAACCAGGGAATCACATACGGTCACACTTCCATATACAAGTTCATGATACAGCTATGAATTTTTTATCGAAATCTCCTCATATCTGGTATTTTACTGAAAACAATGGGAAGGCTGTAGTTTAATTAAAAAAAAAAGAATTATTTCTTATCCATAACATTGACTTGTTAGGATCAAAATTCAAACCCAAGTTTTTGCTTTTTTTTGTTTGGTTTTGTGCATTTTTTGCATACTTTGAAAGGAAGGGTTACATATAAAAATAGTTATTTGGTTTCTGGAACTTTTACTCAGGTTTAGTTGGCTTGGAGCTTAGATAAATAGGAAAACCAGAACAGCAATAACTGAATTCAGAAGAAATGAAAATGCTATTTAACCATCCCATTCTATATGGGCTTTAAGTGGTATTTTCTCCCCCGACTACAGAAAAAGGAACTACGGTCTTTACATTTAATAGATTCACTACTGAGAATCCTCAAAGCTCTCAAAAGTGAAAATAATAAAAGGAATGCAGGGAATAGCAGATTTTTACTTTCTTTTCTAGCAGATGCACACTGTCCATCAGCTTTATCTACCATACTCTATGCCACTTTTATTTTACTAAAGAAAACTTTCTTAAATACTTTCCATTTCATGCAAGATTTTTGGCTTAGTTTGTATTTAATAATTTGCATGAAAGGCATTAGTTGTGTTTTAACCAGAGCATAGAAAGGAAGTGTTTCGTTCTTTGGAAGACTAAACTTTTTTATTTTACGTGAATGAAAATGCAATCGAATGAATGATACCACCTTACAGCAGAACTAAGGCAAATACTTGTATCAAACCCAGCTTGCCTCCTGCCTCCACATGCATCCTTTATCCTCGCGGTGCATGTCTCCAAAGCGTGATATCTCCAAGAAACAACAGGCATTCCCCTGAAATTCCAATCAGGAAAATATTAATTTTTTTTTGTCCGTTGCCCATAGAACTCAGAAGCCGGAGGAGCACACGAGCAGGCACTTGCAGATGGCCAGCACGTGGCTCTGAACCAAGACCAAGGGCCAAATATGTCCCCCTCTTTGGAAAAACATGATTCCAGCTCACCCATCAATGAAACCAAAAGAAACTCTTCGCTTTTGGATGGCTGAGCCAAAGAGGACCTGCTCTACCAGCATCCACGTTTAGGAGATATCTTTTCCTTCAGACCATACCAGCGATGCTCGGAGAACAAAGCTCCCAACACGGCTGTTTTGTGCAGCTCAAAGCATTGGGAAGTCTGGCTGCTTAGCACCCGAACTTAACCCTTGTCCAAAATGTTGTACAACTGGCAGTCACGATACTAGCTTGGCTTAGGAGAGCTTCAGTATTTCCTGGTTCTTCAACTGCTCTAAAAGCCTTGGGAGAAGAGCCTGCTATTCTGGCTTTCAGAGGGAGCAGGTTAGGACTGGACAGAGTCTTGGTTCACCAAAACCTCAGCCTCCGCACCAAAACCCCTCATCCCACGCCGTGGACAGTCCGTAATGCCTGCACCGAGCCACCCCACAGAGCCTGGGACACTGTAGCAACAAGCACTCGTGTACCGTTCGCATCCCGAGGGCTGGAGCAGCATTTGCCTTTTGCAACCAGCACCTCCTAAACCAGCATCCCCTTCCAGCAGAGGATGGGGGAGAGGTTTGGGCCATCTCTGTACTCTGAGCAGCGTGAATGTGCCCTCATCCTCATCGCAGCTGAAAGCGAGCTCTTCCAGACTAACGGGAGCTGGCATTTGAGCCGGCTCATCTAAAGAGTGTCCTGAACCGCATGTCATAACCTTTAGCCTTTTAATAAGCGGTGGTAAGTGGAGGGGACGGAAGGGGGAAGCAAACATGACAAGGAACTTCATAATAAGCTGATTCTGGAGAGGCTGCTTATTACATTGCTTCAAAATGTTATAAACAGAGAAGGCAACAGAGCCTTCCACTGATTAGGTTAAATTAATTTAAAACAGAAGCAAACACTGCTTGTCTAAGAGCTCTAGTTACCTGGAAACACAGATAAACCCAAAACACGCGTTTCAAGGGCAGCAGGCAGTATAGCTGGTTTTTTCAGAAACACGGTCTTCATGGAAAAATACAAATTTGGAAATGGCTTTTATTAGCAATAGTTAATAATATACCGAAATACAAATATACACTCAGTCTTTAATCAGATTTCATGGAATCAAGTCAGGTAATAGATATAAACACACACACAGAATTGTTGTGTAACAGCGGTTCACTAATCTTTGCTGTTTCTTTAAAAGTAACTTTCAGAGAGGCCGAAGAGAGTGAGGAATGTATCTGTGCTGGCCGTGTAATTTGGAGTTTCCTTAAGAGCCAGCTGAGACTAAATAGCAGAAGCCGTGATGGTTTAATGTTGCTGGCAGCAGCCTGTGGACAAATCCCATGTGCACGGATCTCAGACCTGAACACGGGCAAAGTAACGTTGCGAACCTCCCTCCCATACAAAAACCTGTCCTATTTTCTTTCTGGGTTAATAATACGAACACTCTCCAAGTGTAAAAAGCCAGGACTGGATTCCTTCAGATCTGAATGCATCCCTTCTGGTGCTCAGAAATGCAGGGGCCAGCATACCGCCTATTTACTGCCATGCTGCATTTCACCCTCAGTCTCCCACAGACTTACCTGCACGAGTCCCAGCTATTTGCTCTTAAGAAAAAGTCCAACAGCTTCCAGATTTTTAGCCTAGCACAAGCCTGTCAACAAGTGCTTGAAACTCCTTGTTTCTTTCGTATTAACTAGCTAAATCTCGACTTCAGAAAAGTTTTGCTACAATGATGGCAAATAATGCTACCCAAAATAAAAGTCTTGATATCTGCTGAGCGGTAAGGAAGCTTTCACATCGGGAAGGAGGAATTAAGAGTCACACACTACACTGTACTCCATATCCAGGCTTTTCAGATACCGGCTGCAACATATGCATTGGTGCTATCTGGCGAAAGCAAACACAAGCTCTGGGCTCAAATTAATAATTTTCCCGTATTTTTAGTCTGTGCAGTGTAGGGGTTTCCCAGGGCCGTGATTCAACAGGGGACATACAGTGTGTCAAGCAAAAATCTGGCACAAAAGCATTTCAAAGGTTCCTTTCTAGGGCAAATCTTAAAGTTTCAGTCATCAACCAAACCAGAACATCTGGTTACTGGACCCCTGCGGTCTGTAGCTCTGCTTCTGCATGCTCCCAGGACGAACCCAGGTACCTGGGTACAGCTAATCCTCCCCTGACTGAACTGGGCTCATTTTGGAACAAGGAACTGCAAACCTTGGTACTCGACTGCGTTTTTGCAAGACCCGCTTTTATAGCTTGTCCTATGCATATGGAATATGTCACTTTTTAAAAATTAATTCCAAGAGATCAGCTTAATTTAAACTGTATGTTCATCAGCCATCACTTTTTACATGTTTAGACTACACAATCCTTTCAATGGCCTTAAGGCTAGCCAGCCTTTTGACGATTTAAGTGTGAAGTAGGAGATTTGCTGCAGTATTTCATTTAGATGTGGGGCGGCAGCAGCAGCTGTTTCCATCGTGTCTATCCGGTGAACAGCGAATACAGAAGTAACCGCTGCCAACACAGTCCAGTATATTGTTATTTATTTATATAGCACCATTCACAAGCATTGTGGTACTTAACAAAGTTAAGCAGAACAAGCCACAAACATAAACTGTGGCCGTTCAGAGAAGAGACGACTTCGTCTCCGATTTTACAGCAGCAGCTGAGTCAGTGCTCCGGAGGTCTCTAGCAGAGATTCCACCATGGGATGGACTGAAACATGGCACGAGGGGATAAAAAAGTGGTCACGAGCATTAGTGTTGCTGTGGGTTTGTACTGAGTAGTTTGAGAAGCCAGAAAGGAGAGTTGGAGCAAGGAGAGAAACATTTTTCCCTCTGAAAGGCAGCTAGTGCCTGGGTGAGCATGAGGAGGAGGAGGGCTTGTTTGCTTTCTCCTGACACGAAGGGCAAGTTTCTTTGTCTCTCTCAAACGTCTGCACAAGCTCTGACTCCACCATCCTTCCACCTACACTCGAGATGCTCTTCCAGGCTGTGCTAACTCGGTACACTCCTGGGGAGCACTGCCCTGACCAGGGACTGGTGTTACTGGGGAGGAACCACCATGGAGGTCTGGACTCTGCTCCTGCACTCCACAGAAAATGGGGTCTTGCCCTTTACGTGATGGTGCCACACCAAAACATTCTCATGGGGATGTGCAAACTTTTCTCACGAGAGTTTGGGATTTGCTTGTTGATGATTCTGCTTCTACACGTGCAGTAAAACTGCCCCAAGTTCAAAATCCTAAGTGCATTTGCAAGTGAGCTCATCAGAGTCACAGGCTGGCATGGGGCGTCCCAAAACTAAACTCACAGTTGTTGTTCGGCTGTTCCATCGCAGTATTCAGTGCATGTTTCAGCAAGTAATGGGACAGAAGCAATTGCTTTCCAGACCAGTGCACTGCTACCGGCGAAGAGGGGAAATGAGCTGGGTTTTTTTCCTGTGGAAATTTAAAGTTCATACAGCTATTGGTGACTGGTACTGCAGACTCCAGGACTAAATAAGACCCCAAACAGAAAACACAAACTATCTAGAGACATGCAATTCTTCCTGGAAAGGCAAAGAAATGAGAAGGCTGCTTTAGATGCCCTAGAAACGCAGTTTGGGAATATGTATTTGAATATTTTGCACTTGGAGAAAGACACTGCTATATTTTTGGTGAGGACAGTAATAGGACAGACCGTATTCTAGATGAACGGGAGAAGATAAAGGCTTGCAACAACTGTACACTGCTCTAATAGTTTGCACTTTCCCAAAGAAAGATAATTGACTGTTACCGAACTAGAATTAAGCGAGTTATATCTTTTATCCAGGCAACAAATTCCTGTGGGCAGTATTTTTGGCCTGGAGACACGAGTGGGTGGCTTTCCGACAGACATCTCAGCCCACGAAACTTTCTGTCTGTAGTCTGGCCAGAGAGGGGTTCAGATAACACCCAGAAAACAATTTTTTTTTTAATCCATTCAATAAGTGGGCAAGGCAAAACTGCAGTTTTAAAAGCTCGTCCTCCAGCGCTGTGCTGACGGATCAGGATTGTGCTTAGGGTCGAGTGGGAAGATTTATGTCCTTTTGAACCATAAGCTAACGGGGGTTGTCTTTAGCCCTAATTCTGAGGGGTACGGGGGACCCCCCACGCCCCGCACGGTGCGGCTGATGAGCCCAAGCCCACCCGAAGCGCGGTGCAGGCGGAGGAAGAGGCCGATGCTGGGGGAGGATGCTGAGCCCACGCTGTTTGGGGAGCAACAGCGGTTGCCAGGGGCGACGCGGTCCACTCCCGTGTCCAGGGCGCGTTGCTAGGCGACGCGGGGAGCGCTTCCCAAACCAAACATCCCCATCCCCGCCCGCCGCGAACGCACACTAAATATGTCAGCGGGTATTTTCAGAAGCCCGGGAGGACTGACAAATAATTTCTTTGCTATAGTAACTGTGAGGGGGGGGAACTGTGGGGTTTGGTGCTTTGTTTTGGTTTTATTTTATTTTATTTTATTGTTAGTTCAGAATAAACAGATTAACACGCTGGGCAGTGTTCTTCAAAGCAGATGCCCAGGAAAGGAACCTTTTTTTTTTCAAAAATCCTTGTTTTTAAAAGTATTACTAAGGAGTTAACCTCTTTTGGAGGCAGCAGTAACCAGTCATTCCACAACCCCCCGTGTCCCCGGCTCGCTGCCCAGGGAAGCATCGCACAGGCACCAGCGGAGCAGCAGCACCGCACGGCCACAGCTACCCGCAAACACACAAGTCCCTGAGCAAGTACTCTTTCAACTTTTTCCACACTCCCCCTACCTATTTGTAGATTCCTAGAAGTTTCCCAGCAGAATTTAGATCCCTTTAAAGCAGGCTTTAGCTTACTTAAAACAGGTTTGCTTTTCTTGGTGGTATTACGAGTCCAGGGAAAGGTTGGCTGGGAAAAAAGCTTTCGGGAGAGGGTGTGTGTGGTTTTTGAGTGTCGTCTGATTTGATGAAGAGGAGAAACTCTCCAGAAAGATATTTTCTTCTAGTTCCATGAACACAGGAAACTAATTTAAATTCTCTACTTCGCGTTTTTTACATTAAAATTTGAGGCAACTAATCATAAGCAAAAATTTATCAACACTCAGAGGATTTTAAGGGAGAGCTTGCTCTCTGTGGAAATAAAGAATAGAGATAGGCTTTTGCTGGGCTGGTAGAAATGGATCATTGTCCTGGGTGCGGCGGTACGATCTAAAACATAAAAGTTCTGCTGTGCTTGCTAATCATCCTTAAGGCCACATGCTGCTGTCACAGGCTCCCACAATTATTAGGAGCAGAATTTGGGCAGAATTTGTCCCTCCAACTTTTAAATCTAAGCTTAGGCATTGGCATCACATCAGTTCACCTTCAGAGTGATTAACGACAAAGCTTATTACTGAAGTTGCTGATTTCCAAGTGTGGGGTGCTTTTAGTGCTTCCTTCACAGCACCGTTTCTCTGGCGTTTATCTACTAATGGCACAGTCCTCCACGGCTCCAACAGAATTGCAGCAAGGCATTCCCTTCTCTGAGGCAGATGAAAAGCAGAAATCACTCATCCACTGGATGAAAAATAAAAAGTCATAGTACTAGGCACTTTTTAAATAAGGTCCTTAAAAAAGTCTGGTTTTGGGGGGTTTTTTGGGGATTTTGTTTTGTTTTGTTTTTATAAGCTATTGTTGACCTCAGTCCCCAAACTACTCCTTCATCTTCTAGCATTTGATTGCCTTTATCTCCTTCTCAGGGGGACTCGCATGCCTCTCGCATGAGAACAGCAGACCCAGGAACATTTTGAAGGAGGCAGCTGATCTTTTTCTTGTGATGTTCACAGCGACATTCAAAAGAGAGCAGACACTCATGCAAGACAGCCAAGAGTTCGGCATAGCTTGGCAACTTAAAAATGACAACTGAAAATTAAGAAATGTCATAACTTGAAGAATTTGCCCAGCAAAGGGATAAAATACACACCATTTGCAGCTATTTGAGGTGATCTGGTAGCATTTGCACTCAGTACAGAAAAAAGTAAACTCAAAATAAGCTCCTTTACTTAACAGTATCCTTGCCCATCCTACTTATTGCCTTATGGTAGACTTCAGCATTGAAATCTCCAAGCTGTGTGAAACATGGTTAAAAGATGCTTTAACATTGCAACATTTGGCCAAGTAAAGGGCTTCAAGAGAGAATTCTGGCTAAGAGGAACATCTCTGCCATGACAGCAGAAGAAGCAGAGATGAACCTGACCAACCTCTTGATAACTCTGGTCTCGCTCAAATGCCAGCCTGCGAGGGAAGCCAAAACTCGCTGTCTAGACCTCCTCGCTCCTTGGTCCTTCCACCAAAATTACTAGAGTGAGTATCTTTGCTGGCATTGACCCAAGACCTATCAACTCATTTCAGAGTGTAAAAGAGGCTAGCTGCCCTGAAAAAGCCACTATTCTTATTCCTTATTAAGATGGGCAAAGTAAGTCCAAGATTCTTCTCATTCCATTCCTTTCTGCTAAGTGCCCTCATTCCTATAATATGCTAAAAAGTTACCGCTGGGATGAGGAAAACACATTAAAATTGAGAGCTGACACCTCCCTTATCTCAAGTGAGGATGCTAGTGGGGGGGTTTAGGGTTTCAGTTGCTGGAGTCCTGTTACTCCCACAGAGCTAAGCCTGACAAGAAAAAGGGTTTCGAGCTTTCCGACTTTTCCTGAAAAAATAAAAAGAAACATCCAATTTCAGAAAGTTACTATTTAAACAGTCAGCCTTCCTTATTTTTATCCCCTAGGGGTTTTTAATCGAACCTTACACTTTGGGGAATTTCTGGCCTCATGGAAGAGGGAGCAGTTTATTTGCAATTATATAGCGGCTCAAACCCCCCTTTTTTTCAAAGCATCGTTCTACTTTTGCTTTCCAGAAAACGAAATGTACATCCACTTCTTGCAAGGATGAGAGCAATGTTAGAAGCGTTAAGTGTGACTGCAGGAGCTATTTCCAGTCTATACAGCATTTACTGAGCAGTATATTGAAGAGACTGTGAAATGCTAATGATCTCCAGACTTCTAGAGACACAGTCCTAAATAGAAGGAAAAAGTCACTTTGAGAGATTTTTTTGCCCATTCCATCTCCAGAAACCATACAAAACTTTAACACCTCCCTTTGGCTAAAGCTTTCCAAGTTAAACTTGAAAAACTGAAAAGGAAAAACAGATGGGGGTGGGGGAGTGGATAGAGATGATCCGACAGAGCTAAAACATCCATTAGTGGTAAATTCCACCATCTCCTTCCCCCTCCCAAACAAAAAAAGTGGACTGCATGGGTCAGATTCCATCCACAAACCAAGAAACCAGCTCCAACCACATTCACTCAGACAGCCCTTTTTATTCTCTTGCTTGTCTAACTGGCTGCTAGGCAACCTGAGCAGCATTGCTGCTCATATGCATTAAGTATTAACTATTATTTCATTCCTTTCCCCCTTTCTACAAAAAGGCAGCAACCTCAATTCAGAGCAGACGGATCTTTTCCCAAAAGCAAATGCTGGCTAAACTAAGCTGGAAACAGAGTTAAAGCCGTGTAAGGGTTGAATATACCCAGTTTAGCTATAGGATGCTCTTGATGCACGCACTATGGGATGCATAGGATTTCCAGCACCCAGCATTAGCCACCTAGCCCAAGCACCCGCATTAGGGGCTGAAGCCCTCATTTTTGATATACCAGGAGATGCAGCTACTCTGAGCCAACCTCTGGAGGTAACTGCCTCCGCGCTGCCTACGCAGGGAGTCTAAAATCCTGATTTAAGTTTAGTGCCCGGAGTGAAGCAATGCAAACATCCCCACTGCTCCTGCTGCATCCAGCCCTCGAACGGCAAGAGGCGTCTCTTCGGAGGTGGTAACCCTCCTGTGATAATAAAGCCCCGATTTTGCCAGGAAGGGTCACAAAGCTGTAAAGCAGGGGAGACGGACAGCAGAAAGGATGCAGTTGCCCTGCCCAAGGGCAAGCTAAGGTAGAATTTGGGAGACTACACAGTGTGCAAGGCTTTCTGCTTTCCTCCCTCTGGTGATCCAGTTCTGCAAGTAGCATCTCCATCTTTGACAAAAGCAACTCTTCCAGCAATTTCAGTAGACATTTTCCCTGAGGAAACAAAAAAAAATCAAAATCGGGACAGGACAAAAGAAAGCAGCAGCTGCCGGTGTTTAGAAATGGCAGGGATACTTCAGCTCAGCAAAGAAATTCAGCAACATGTTCAGCTCCCCTTGAGAGCCTGGTCCCAAACTTTGGTGACACTCCTGTATCCAAAGTAATTATCAGAACAACCCTTTACAACAGAGGAGGAAGGTGCTGCTAAGGACAATAAGGCCTCAGGACAATAAATTTTTCACCTGCAGGAAGACTCCAAAGGCAGGAGAAGGAAGTGGCTGCCCTGGGAGGAAAGGCTGCTGACAGGCAGAGCCCAGCACTCTTCCAGCCCAGTGACATTTTTGAGTAATTACAAAACCTTAAGATCCATTGTAATGTTAATTTGCTGGCTAGTTGTTGTGGAGAAGCGTAATTAGATGTTGTGTAGCTACAATGCAAACTGGAAGGAATGCCAAGAATGCCTCCACTTGCAAACTGAGCAACAGCAGGAAGACCAGGAGCAGAGAGGAGCATCCACACACCTCCAGAGCCTGGGAAGGAGTCCAGGTACAGAGCAGGTCCTGGTGTCAGAAGGTCCTTGTATCAGACCCTCTCTTCAGATGCAGAAGGCCCCACTGCAGTCAAAACACAAGCTGCCAAGCAATGGCAGTGTTCAGCCAAGCCACCAGTTAACGAGAAATGAGACCATCAGGCACGCTTCGCTTTACATCTTTACACACTCCTCCCCTACGCCTGCATCCTTTCAGGGACTAGAAGGGTACCACTCTGTACCACACCTCACATCGCCATGTTCCAAACAAATTAGTATTTGCCTCAACTGAGAGCATCCTATTAATTTATGCCACCATCTTAATTTAAGTTTTCAGGCTAAATGTTTTCTATAATACAGGCCAGCCAGAAAATAATAATTTGTTTTTCAAATTATGAGACATTTTCTGGGTTGGGGCTGCTCTCATAAACAACAATAGTGGGCTACAGCTGAGGATGACAAAACCTTTTAACATTAAAACAAATCTCTTTATACACAATGAGTCTGCCCATTTCACAATTAAGAGAAGCAGTAATTGTGGGTTTTGTTTTGGGCTTTTTTTTTAACACCAATCTCACAGCACATTTGGAACCAGAATCAGACATCATTTCATTTCTGAAACATACCTATTAAAAGGACTGCCAGATTTGATATAAATTTTCCTCCACAAAATAAATTGATTAAATAAAAACTAAATTGGAGTCCCTAAAGCTCTGTAACAGTAAACTTCATGTAGCAGTTTTGTAATTTGCAGGTGGAAATACAGAAGGGCATTCATTTGCAGTCTAATGCAAATACCTAGTTACTCTGCAAAACAATATTTTTAAGCTATCAATAGTATCTAAATTATTCAGGGATGGAAAAAACAAATCCATCTCCTCTAGAAAGGAAAGCCATCCGCTGCTGAGAACAAAGTAACTACCCTCCTAAGACCAAATAATCAGCAAAGCAAATACTAGTACAAAAGTGCAGCACCATTAGCAAAGAGAAAAGTTTTCTGGGAAAACTCTTGCAGTCAAGAAGTATTTTGTAACCGAGCACATTTTATATGATACGGCATTTTACAAAGGAGCAGAAAAGGCAGAGTGAGGCGCAATGTCCTAAGCACCGCCGTCTTCTCCTGGGTGACTGCAGGGGACAGTGCATTGACCTGACAAATAAAGTGAGGGACCGCAAGGCTCAGCGGTTGGGATACCTGCTTATTCTTTCTCTCATAGATATTTCAAATGGCAACAGCCTGCCACACTTGTTCGCTCAGGCAGAGTTTAAATGGCGAGAGACACCCCCCCCCAGACGGGGCGGAGGGTCTCTCCTGTGCCACTCCATCACCGAAACGGCAGGCACTGCTCTCGTGTTCAGCCCGCCGCGATAACCTGCACGCTCTCAGTCCCTCGTCAGTCAGAGTTGCACAGATTTTAATTCTTCAATGATATGACTGAGATGGCGGTGGTGGGGGAGGAATCAGGCCTCTCCTGCCAGGTTCCTGGAGGAAGGTGGAACTCCCTCGGCCGCCCAGATGTTTGCAAATTCACACCAAGAGCCTAATTAACAGCGCAAGGATTAACAAAACTTGTTATTGTTATAAGCAAGGTCAACCTCCCTCACAGAGACACCACAGCTGACTTGAGACTTTTGTATCGAAGCTGCAAAAACCAGGAACAGCCATTTTCCTTCTGGAACAACTATGGAGGTGCGAGGATGTTGTCCGAGCTGTAGCAGCTGGACAGCCGTGCCTCCAGGAGCACCAGTCGAATACTGCGGTTTTAAGCATCCTCCAGAATTGCCTGAAGCATCGACCCATTCTGGTTTTTGCAAAAAGCACAGTGCAAGAAACACTGAATCGCTCTGAACCGTCAGCAGCAACTTTTCCCCCTTATTCTGCTGCAAAGAACAATGAAGATCTGCCATTATATGAAGCAGAGGGAGATCAGTCTGAGACATTAAGACCCAAGACCCTGCTCCTCTGTGTGGGCTGCGAAGCTTTCAATGGATTTTTTTTTCCCTAAGAGAGATGGCACGGGTAGCTTGATTAAATCACCTCAAACTGATTCTCCTGTCTGAGCTGCGCAGCTTCAAAAGCATCAGAGGAATCAGTCAGCATTCATATCTTCCAGTGGTATTGGGGATTCACTTTTTTTTTTCCTTTTTAAATTATGAGTTGTTTCGCTATCAACCGATTACTGCTCTCTCTTAATTTTCCTTTCATTGACTGAATTGCATAAACCCGTCTTTAAAAAGAAAGCCAGAAGACATGTTAACACTGATCTCCCCATTCCATAGGGTAAATCTCCTATTTGCAGCATTCTTCCCCAAAGAGACAAAGAAGGAAAAAAAGACATTTATGAAGGGGAAAGAGGAGAGGACAGGTCGAGGAGCATTAATTACGGATGGGTTTTGGTACTGTCAAATGAAACATCAGTTTATTCTGTTACTTGAAGCATTGGGACTGGGGTTTCTACACCATCCATACTCGACCCTTTCTTACTCCCTGACTCATAGGTCTCTCATGGGCTATGATCTGTAGGTATTTACGAGCCAAACGTGCTTCAAACAACTCGAAGCATTTTAAAAAAAGCTTCCAATAGCTCTAGAGAGCCTCAGGTCAGCAGGTAACCAGTAAAGAACATTACAGTGCCAATTTTAAAAGCAGAATGATTTGTTCTCTTAAAAAACAGTTAACCTTTTCAGTGGCTCCTTTATGTACCAAGAAGTGATTCGGGTGGGGCATAGAGGGAACAGTTTCTTCAGTGCAGCCACATGGAATTCCAAATCCAGTTAGTTTAGTCAGGGAGCTAAGGGGAAGATGTCAAAACATGCTTTCCATTAACGTAATAGCAGAAAACACTGGTTTAAAATACTACATACAAACAATTACTCTTCTGCTAACAGAACCTTTGCCAATACAAGTGATTTTATAACCATAGTTAGTTTAAACCAACAGCAACTGGAGTTGTAAGTCAGCAATATGGTATTTTATTCTTAAATATTTGCTTGGGATGCTACTTGACATCAGACTTCAGTCAAAATAAACTTTAGCAAATGATATGTTAAATGATCCCATCTGCCTGTTTCAAAGGCAAAAAAGTAGATTTCGTTAATCCTGAATTTCCAGTTCAATCTTCCAAAACAGAAGGGTCACTTTCTGTTCTTATTTAGCATGTTGTAAATCAAAAGTGAATGGGTTTAGTTCAGTGGTATAGCTCAGAGAAGTGCATACAATCAAGACATTAACAGCAGTTTTCAAAAATCAAGTATGACATTAATTTTCTTAGTGGAGAAGTTCTACTTTTTGCAGATGGACAGAAAAGAGAAAGCACCATCATCATCTCTGCATCGGCACTTATATTGCTCAGGCAAAAAGCACTCCAGTAGAAATAATGCACATTGTTCAGCTGAGCATTCACGTAAGATTTTTTTTTTCTCCCACAACCACTATATGCCAAAAAAGTCAGCTAGCTCACCCTCCAACACTGACACGAAGCTACAGAGGGATCTTTCAAAGATACGAGTCAAGAAATGGTCTCAAAGAAGTACTACAAGCAGTTTATATTAAGTTCACAAGAGACATTGTTGTCTCTAAAGAGCCAGTTACAGCAATGATGCCAGAAGCCATTTGCAAAGAGGAAAAAAAAAAGAAATTTAAAAAATTGTGTTTGCAGCCTTGATTTCTAGTTCTGCGAGTGTGTGCACACGTGTGTCCAAGGGAGAACGCTGCTTGTTCTTCTGCAGTGGGAAAACACCCACTGTTGTTATAAACTCATAAAATGGCATCAGTACAGAGATTAGTTTACCTTCCAAAATAGATTTTCAACACACTATTGTCTCAAAGGAATAACGCAGTCAACTCGCTGTACCCAGCTGAGTATGAGTTCTGGGGGGTGGAGAGGGGGGCAGACTTGTAAAATTAAAATCCTGTTATTACATTATTGGACCGTATTACTGCATACCTTCCTTAACTGATCAGCATATGCTACTGCTGATTTGGGGGAAAATCATACTTCCAGGGAACAGACAGTAGCTCAACCCTTACCTTAATTTTCTGATGCAAGAAAATTAGTGAAATTTTCATAAACCTGATCGAGAAAAAGCTATAAAAATTATTGCATAGAGGCCACAGGCTGTAAGTTCTTACCAACTTTCAATTCGCTATTAGCCTAGGATGGCTATAAGCCAGAAGCGTAAAGCAGAAATTAATCCATAGACAATTTACTTTTCTCCAGGAGAAATATTGCATAATGTTCTGGCTAATCATGTAATTCAACCCGTATGTATGAAGAAAGCAGCTAGAAATCAGGAGATGCATTCAAAATGTTCGCTGTGGAACATTTTGTTGTCCAGCATCAGAATATAAATTCAACCAAGTAGCTGCCAAAATGAAAGCCATCACAAAAATTCCTTAATGATAGACTAATAAGAGACTCATCACCAAAGTATTAAGTAATTCTTTGGGGAACATGAATAAGAATTGCAATGTATGATGTATTAATTTAGTTATTTGGTGGCATTTAAGAAAAAAGCTTGAGTTTTTAGGACATGAGGTTAGAATACACTGGAAAAATTCAATCCACGACATAAATTGTCTCTCGAAATGTGCAAAGAGAAGGAGTGTCACTGAAACTATCCTGCATTTCTCATCGGGGGCTGCAAACAGAGCAACATGGAACAACAGAGTTGAGCTCATCTACAGTTAATCTTCTCAAATATTTTTGTTCCAAAATTCACTTTTTGAGAGCACTCTACATGTGCGTTCACTTGGATTGTAAAACAGCCTGAAGAATGATCTTGAAGTCACTTCAGCAAGAAATCCCCCAATCGCTCTTTTCCCCAAAAGCATTTCTCTAATTAAATAATTTCTCCAAGGGTTGGTTGGTTGTTTTCCCTCTCTCAATTTTTCAGGACCAAAACATGGCTCTGAGCATGGTTTCTGCATCTTCACCAGCTAGCACCCTGCAAGATTGCCAGCCCTCTGAAGAAGGGAGAGCAAACTGGGGGCGGAAAATCCACCGAGGAGGTGCTTCTCCTGGAGGACCATTCCCATGCACATCCCGGGGAGCAAAGAGGAGCCAGCAGCAACCGCATCAAGAGCTTCTCTTAAGAGGACACAGAGCCGTGCAGCACGCATCCCCGTTCGCAGTGTCCAGAGGGTAAAAGGCAAGTGTCTCTGCACAAAGTATTCTGAAATGGCATGAAGCAGCGATAATCATAGAATCATTTAGGTTGGAAAAGACCTTTAATAATGACACCATCAAAAAAAAAATACATATGTGTTTTTGATCAGCAAATAAAGCAGCAATCACTTGAGGATTTCAAAGCACTTTACAAATATTAATCCTTATAAGTCTACCCATCTCAACTTTCTGGCTTTCTCGAAAAAAGGCAGGTATTGAATTTTTCCCTAACGAAAATGTAAATGAAAGCACAGAGCAAATAAAGCAGGGTTTCCCAAACAGACTGAGAAGTACCAATAGATGTGAATTCTGGACCAGAAAAAGATGGGACTTGCTAGATCAGAGACTGATTTATGCCTCAGGGCACAGTCCCGCAGAAGAGTCTAAGGTGGCACAGAAATCCCAGCGAGGACTGGGTCCAGAGGCAAGGAGGTGTATCAGAAATGTGGAATAAACATCCTTCAGCATGGCGTGCTCTTGGAACTATACTCTATCATAATGTATATGTATGTACGTATACAGGTATATTTTTTTATATGTGTGTGTGTGTGTATATATATATAAAAAAATAAAATACACATGTATCTCCACAAACACAGATATAGATATAGCCTCAGGGCCTGCATAAACACACAGAGAGATTTTATTGTGATAGACACACCCTCAGATGTTTTGATAGTAAAATGTCTCCTTTCAGTCCCCGTCAAGGAAGTAATGATTGGTGCTTTTTACAAATGAGATATGAAGACAGAGCTTGCTTGGTACCTGTGGAGCTAAAGACAAAGCACATTTC
>NW_009232696.1:41049-47385 GCF_000690835.1 Fulmarus glacialis
GACTTAAAATTCCCTAAGCATTACAATAGGGCAGATCCCGTTTTTATGAGTGATTCCATCCATGAAAAAGATGCAAAAAAGTACCCGGCCGACAGTTTATATTTAGGAGGGACTTACCCTGCAATCCACTACCTGGCTCAGCTGTAATCCACCATGACAATAGACACAGTGGAATAAGCAGAAAGGCACTGCCTGGCCCATACTTGTGTCCTCGCGCCGTGTTAAGAATCAGAATAATGACCCCCAAAAATCAACTCTAAAAATTAGGCGTTTGTAGTTTGTTTATTAAGCACCGACATGATAGCTCGCATGTCATGCATTTCCTCCATGAAGATATAGGAGGGTGTTTGCTCTCAGTGAAGTTGAGCTCTAAAAGGGTTATGTATCTTAAATAGCCTAAAGATCCTTTATTTGAAGGCACAGCGGGCTCTTCCCTAGTAACGAAAAGCTGTGGCGACAGCCCTTCCCAACAGTACGGAGATGACGCAGCAGCAGCTGATGAGGCACCACACTGGAATGTCTTGGACGGGGACTGCAGAGGAGGTTTCCGTGACGGATAAAAGACATTGCCAGCACAAAGTAATTAACCCCCATCTTTGTCGTAAGACAATCTTTGCTCTGCCCGTCCCGTGAAACCACTGGGAGCACTTTGGGGCACAGACCAGCCCCCACGGCACTGCTGTACCGCACCCAGGAAAACAGATTATCAGGGTACATTGGAGCTTCCTGGCACTGTAACAGCTCAAACATTCATGGGTTTTAACTGATATTAGATAATAAGTCTGAAAGAAGCTATTTCTACTCGGTGCCTCTACCTCAAGAAAGATTAAATAATGAACTGACTCAAAATTTCAGTAGCCAGGTAAACGTCCGGGAACATGTAGTTTATTAAATGTTACAGAAATGTTGACTGCATTTTTTATCTAACAACAAGTTGGGTTGTTTGGTTGGTTTTGGTGATTTGTTTGTTGTTTTTTTTTTTTTAAAAGGTTTTTAAGTTCTGAGCAGCATCTAGATTGGGAAGAATGAAAATGTGGAAAACAGCAGCGGTAAGAATCAAAAAGCACTTTTGCTTCTCTGCTATAATTTGAACCACAAATTATCTGGCGTACAACTCCTTATCTTACACAATTATCTCTGATGGTTGCAGCATACAAGACAACACTCTGAAATTTAAATAAGTCCATTTATTAGCACAGCAAGCAGCAGTTCTAACCATCTAAGTGCTTCCTACCTGCCAGTGGCTCCTATCTGGTGAATATTACCTGATCATGGTGTTGGGAGCAATCTTATGGAAACGACCATAATAAATGCTATTCCTGAAGGAAAACATCGACCCCAACAGATCTTCAGGCTAAGCCACGAGTAGGAACAGCCTTTGCTTTTGCAGTGCCCAAGTCAGAGTGCTGCAGGTCATCAGCCTCAGCAGGTGAATATAAGAGAGCTGGTGCCTAAAACATGAAGGGTGAATTGGGGGAAGGTAATTAATACAGAAAAATCTGCATTATGAATTCAAACAGCTGTGGAGGATGGGTAGCCTGCAGGCAAGCCCCAGTTTCTTCAAGGGTTTTAGGACCTGGGTGAGGGATATTTCACTTTCCTGGCGGGTGCAAGTCCTCTGAACAATGGTGCACATCTATCATATTAAGAAGAATAAATATTTGCTAGGAAGAAGGAAGCTCTGAAGATTAGCTTGGTGACCAGAAGCCATTATTTCTCTTATTATCTGTACCTACTAAAGAAAAATTTCCTCCCATGATTGGTAATTTAAGGTCATGAATATTTGAAAAGATCTGCATTTCATCTTCTTTTGGGGGAAGGGGGTGGGGGTTTAAACAGCACATAAAATATTTGTTTAAATGCAAGGACTGAAGATAAATTAGACAGAACTAGTCCATGTGCACTTACTCACATATACCCCCACGTTTCACAGCCCAGAGATGGATTTCAAGTTGTTTTTCTGACTGTACCATCCAAGACAGCTCGGGGGAGGAGAAAGAAGGAGAAAGATATCCTTGCACAGACCAGCGAGGTGACAACGCTGATGAGCGGTGTACCTACAACACACTGAGAGGTTGGTCTTATCTCAGAACTTGCTTCCTCCCAGCTTTCTGCAAGCTTCATCTTATCATAGGCTATGCACAAATTCTTTTGACTACCCAAACAAGAACGCAGTCTGGGTAAGAGAAAATACAAGACTACTGCCTGCTCACCAGAAAGGCCCCAGATCTGGCTGAACCAACTGGAATATCCAGCTCTGTGCAGAACCCGGCCGTCAGCCTCATTTCCCGTGAGCATCCCCTTGCTGCATGGAGATGGGCCATTTGTCCACCTAATCACACACATCTCCAGATGCCTCCTTTTGCTTCCCTTCTCCAGCGTTGCAGCAGACTGGAAAGGTTTGGCCGAGCAGCGAAGAACAGGCACACTCGCCCGCGGGAGGCAGCGATAGACCGCTTGGCAAGGGTTGCCTTCTCCACCCTTCTCAGCAAAGCCCTGCCTTGTCCAGGTGGAGACTCAGTTCTGCCCTCGGACACTGGTGAAGCCCTCTGCCACCATGGTCATGGGGCGACAGGGAGAGGAATGCCATTTGCATTCCGAGTTACTGTCCCTGTGCCTTGTTAACCCGTCCCACAGCCTCATTTATACACCGAGTAAAGGATACTTAAGAAATTGTCTAATTGTGAAATTGTGCATTACCGGCCAGTAAAGGCCTCTGAACCCGTCTAGGCACAAGAAGCACTAATCCAACCCACACATCATCAAACACTGGTTCAGCTCAGGACCAGATCTTGGAGAAAGCCAAGCAGGGAAAAGAAAGAAAACGGCCTTTTCACATGAGCTGATTAGAACTCCACTACGTTGGCATCCAGTCCTGCGAGCAACAAAACATGGGAAATCCTTTATGCAAAAGCTATCATCGGATGCAACATGCTCAGATCATCTGGACTATGCCATTCTAGAAGACAGAGGCATCCACCGTGAATAACCTTTCCAAATCAAGTGAATAGAGTAACTTCAACCACTGTTGTATTCAGGCCACCACTGCATCGCCGTGTAGGGCTGCTGGATGTCTATATATGATAATAATAAAAATTAAATGCTCAGTGCCCTGGCTTCTCTAATCACTGTAGCACTGTTTTGGGGAAAAAAAAAAGTCCCTGTAAAGTGTCCCACTGTCTACCTGCTCAGCTACACAAAGGTAGGCTAGTCTAACTCAAAGACTCATAAAACACAGTATATTTGCTACTCAAGACAGACCAGCAGAACAGGATCTTTACAGGCAGTTGCTCTGCAATTTCACAACGGTCATACCGAGGTCAGACAGGTCCTCAACCTGGTACCCCACCGTTCACACACACCCCCCACTAGCAAAGCATACAAAAGAGGCAAGCCCCTCTGCCCAGTGCTGGCTAGCTGTGGACTAATATGCAACAGCAAAATTTTCTTTACGCTCCCAATTATGCTTGTAAACATGAAGATTTAAGTAGGGGTATTACCTGTCAGCACAAAGTTCCTTTTTCTAAAACCCACTGAACTCCTAGCATCCCAGGTACCCTCCACCAGGGATGAGAAGAAATAGAATAACTAATGTAATTCCCAAAAGAAGGTGAATGTTTGATCAGCTGTGTGTTAAGCCAGAAATTATCCAGAATAGTTCCAGGGTTGTCATGGTGGCAATGGGATCTTAAGCTGATACTAAAGAATAGTCTCACAATGACTAACTAGGTGGCAGCTAAGGAAATTGCTTATTATGTTTAGGTTGTTTGCTTATAATCATTCCACCCGCGCCTTTTCCTTGTTCTCTTCTTCCCCTCATGTTTCTTGTCAGTCCTAGCTAGTGACATCTCCAAAAGAAGGAGCATCCTTAATTATGGGCTTAGTTCAGTGGGGCCCTCTGCCTTGTGTTAACCTCGAAGAACCACCAACCACAGAATTCCAGACAAACTCCTGAATAACTGGTGCATCACCGCATAGATTCAGCACTGATTTCATCCTAGCGCTTCCAAATGAGTTGGGCATTTATAAAACTCAGCTATCGAGACAGAACCATTTTTCTTCATACCCAGATTCACTCATGCCATGTGCACTTCACAAGGATTTTACAAGGATTCACTCGTCCATAACATGCCTGCCAAGGAGACGTGCACGTGTTTGCAGCACACGTCTGCTGCTGCTGCGTACAAGCATGGGTTCAGCTCCCGACGGGGAAGGCAAAATGCGTACTCCAAAGCTGTATGGGAGAAAAGTAAATCCAGTCATGAACCTCTTCTCTAGGAAGGATGGGGAAAATATAATTCCACATGCAAACATCTCCATCTGCGTACAACACCAGGAGCCACTTGGTGGCTAAGGGAGGAGGCAGCAGGACTGGGGCAGGTCTCCTGCTGCCCCTGCATGCTCCCTGCCCCAAACCCTGGAGCTTGGTGCCGCGTACCACAGTACAACCCGAGTCCTTTCCTATGAGGGAGCTGAGCAGGCGACGTTTTGGAAACCCTGACCCACACTGTGAATTTCTCACAGCAGAACAGCATCAGCTGGCAGGGCACAGAAGTGAAATGCACCCCTTCGGCACCAGGTAGCTACGGTAGCAAAATTCACGGCATAGATGCAGCAAGCAACAGAAAAGTGCTTTCGCCAGCTCAGCTTGGGCTGCCCCGAGAGGTGCGACAGGACAACTCCTGAAGAGCAGGTGCTGATCTCCATGGAGAGACGCTGCTAGACGCATCTTGGAGATGGTGGCATCTTGCCTCCTGCTTTCACTTTGTTTCTGATTGTGTTCTGCATTTTCTTTGTAAGGACTAGAGACTTCGTAAAAACTAGAGATGCCCTGAAGAAGTCTGAGCATGAAGTCACTCTGCCACAAAAGACAGAGAGGTGTCTCAAACTGCTGGTCTTCATCGTAGCGTACACACAGGTACCTGCTGGCGTTTGTCCTCATACACATTCAGACACAAAGCCAGAGAAGAACCACCTCAAACAGAAAAAAATGATTTGTGGAGACTGGACGGTCGTAATATGCATCAATGAACTAAATCATACAGCAGTGAGGAGTATCGCCGCAGTCAATGCAATTATTTCTTCTGTCAGCTTCTTGCTAGAGACACTGAGGATTTCCTTCAGCAGACTGTTGATTTGCGACAAGAAAACAAAGAATCCAATTTTTTTTTTTTTTGCATTTGCTTTAGATAAAGTCATCATTGGCGCAGCATTCTGTGACCCCTGTTTCTTCGAAAGCAACTACAATGTTCAATTGCTAATCTCTTTCAAAGCTTCATCGCTATGACACATTTGTACTATGCTGAGACTTCTTTGGCATTTATTAAGCTCAGAAAAAGAAATTCTTAATTTCTTAATAGAAAACTAATTTAGGAAAAAAGCAAGCATGAATTGCCTTTAAATTACTTTTCAGATGCCTTTATTTGGCATTTCTACAGCTCTTAACTCCTGTGTAATACCAGATCAACAAAACAAAACAGTTTATAAAGTTCTGTTTGGGAAGACTCTTGCTTCTGTTGCAATTTAAAATTCTCCTTGTAAATTTAATGCTGGATAGATACTGCCTAGCCTCCCCAGTGTCCTAAGTAAGCAGGAATATCATCAGGAAGAGGAAGATTTTTGCATTCATTGACATGAAATCACATGTCTATACATAACTACATATTGTTTTAACAAGTCAGCTGAATTAAGGAAATTTAAACTTTTCTAGCCCTTCTGGTTTAGCTGGGTGAAATGCAGACATAGCCATCTTTCATAAAAACATGACCCAAAGTTGAAGGTGGGTCTGGTTTTTTTTTTCCTTTCCCCCCTAACTGGAAACAGTTTGTGTACTGATGTGCCCTGAAATAATTTCCTCCATGCTTTCTGTGTTAAGAAAAGAGATTTTCTGTAGGTAGTGCCCCATATGAAAAGATTCCTCTTTGTTCAGTGTATTAATGGGTACATGGCTTGCGCTGAAGAAATGTTTTGTTGTCTATTTATGTATTTATGGCATAATTAGTTCATATGCTACTTCGATGGAAACAGCCTAACGTGAGAAAGCCAGCACATTGTTAGACAATAAGGCGGATTTGTGAATGTTTGAACAGAGGAATAAAGAACTGCCAGTCCAAATAAGACAAAATACCGAGTCTCAAAGCGCAGATTACAGAAAGAAGCCTTGCATATGTTTCAAATATCAGAAACATAATCCCGAATCACCGAGCTGCACGCGCTGACGCATGGGGAGGTTAGGCGCTCCTCTCCGCGGCACCCACGGCAAGCCCTGGCACGCCGGTCCGGGCAGCTCCAGCTGGCGGGCGTCCAGACGTTAACTGCACTGGCATTCGTTTCGAG
>NW_009232696.1:47410-50401 GCF_000690835.1 Fulmarus glacialis
GGGAAAGAGGGGAAAACTTGGTTTAAATATAACTCGGCAGCCTCCAGCAGAAACTTTGGCTGAGAAGCCGAGTGGTAAGATACGCCTGTTGAATCAGCACTGCCCTCCCTGCGCTGTGACCCTGCACGCCGCAGGACGCTTTTAGCTCTAGAGTACTAAAACTGAACAAGGAAAATATGCTAGAATACGTTCAAACAGCTATGTTTACAGGCCTGTATTAAAAGTGAAAACACTCGGCAGCCTCCAGCAGAAACTTTGGCTGAGAAGCCGAGTGGTAAGATACGCCTGTTGAATCAGCACTGCCCTCCCTGCGCTGTGACCCTGCACGCCGCAGGACGCTTTTAGCTCTAGAGTACTAAAACTGAACAAGGAAAATATGCTAGAATACGTTCAAACAGCTATGTTTACAGGCCTGTATTAAAAGTGAAAACATGTTGTGATTAAACATAACAGCTGTCAATGCTCTGAGGTGTTACAAGCATGAGACTATTTAAAGACAATGACTGGCGCCATCTATTTTACTGCGATCGAGCTAGGGAAAGCTACAGTTATTAACCACTGACGGAGGCTTTACATTTATGGCAGCCCCGAAGAAGTTGTCACAGAAGAGGGTAACAAGTACAGAGGTGACTTTTAGTGGCAAAGAAGACACCCAGCTGGAGAATTTACCCCAGCAGATAGCCAGGACGCATGACATCAGTGGCACTGGCTGCTCATGTCTTCAACAATTATGGCCTTAAATTACCATTTCAGATTTACACATGCAAAAATATACAGACAGCGTATTTTTAATGTACCTCCACGTACATAACACATGATTGAACATTTTACTCTCTCTAGACCGCACTCAGCCTTAAGTCTTGAGATGGGCGACCCCTTCCCTCCCTCCCACCTCTGCTGCGGGGGACTCAACGGGACACGTGGTGCCAAGTCCCTTGATGAAGACGGGCCTCCATTTACAAGCCAAACCTACAAATTTACATGCCAAACCTACAAATTTACATGCCAAGCCTACAAAACACTCTTTGAGAGGGCAGATTTGGTGCTAAGGAAGAATCCGCTGCACTGGGCCATGGCCACGGCACCCAGCGAGTTGCCTGCACATCTTACACCCTCTCCGGTTGCTGTAGCACAGCGTTGGGATTTTGCACTCGCTCGGACCCTTCCGCAGCAAAGCGAGCTGGCAGGCAGGGCCCCAGGATAGGGACACGGTACTATGAGAGGAATTCATGAGATGCAAATGGCACAGCAGGGAAATGCAAAGCAGGGACTGTCTGCGGGAGTCTCATGTGAAGTCTGACAGACCTGACTCTTGCATTCCTCTGTGGCAGCGGATGCTCTTACCACCATCCACGAATGCATCAGGATCAGTCCCGTTTTGCAGAAAGCAAGCAGGGACAAAGAAATTCCAGTTTTCAACCCCTCACTTGCTTTTGTGTGCACTTTCACCCTTAACGCCAAGATCCTGCAGTTACCTGAGAACCCAAATTCCGTTTGAAAAGAGGAGTATTTCCAAACCTCACCGTTATGGGAACAGGTTAGAGAGCGTGAACTCTAAAGGCTTAAAACAAACAAAAAAAAAACGGAGCATGCCCACATCTGTATATGCCAAAAGCGAAATGCAAAACATCTCACAAAATTCAAATAAATTTCATGTCCCTTGGGACAGCAATACTGAGAGGTAAAGAACCAGTGGGATGTGTTGGGTTTTTAAAATATGAACTAAGATTTTTAAAACGAAACAATAAGCATCGCTGTCGGAGCCACCACATCCTAGTCCTGATGTCAGATATCCAACACCCACAATTGGATCCTACACGAGTTTTTTTCCTCACCTGACTTCAGCCATCTAGAAGTCAAACTTTGCTCATCCTAGACTCCCTCAACAGAGAAAGATACCTTCAGCGGCTGATTCAACCCGTCTTGAAATAGGTAACCATGAGAGGGCCTTCCAAAATGCCTTCCCTTCCATATCGACTGCCTTCCACTAGACGTGTAACTTTAAAATAAAACCTGAGATAAGACTGAATTCATCTTACACTGACTGAAGCAAACTCATGCAAAAGTCAAACAGCAGGGGCACAGAAGGAACCCCAGTCTTTGAGAGCTTAAGGTTTATATTTTGAGACTGATTTTTCTTCTTTTTTTAAGCCAGCAATTACTCTCTATTCTCAAGTGATTTGTAACCGAGATGGAGAGTTGAAAAGTTTGGGCAGAAGCAGCTGAAGAAAGCCTTGAATAACAAATGAATCGGAAGCTGAGCATGGTCAGTTTAAGGATATTCCAAGCGCAAAAACATAAAGTAGATTTAATAAAATTATTATTTATTCCACTTCACTCTTTAATTAGTAAGATTTGCTTCTTTCAATAGCAAAACCAAAAAAAGACTTTAGAGTAGTATCTAAGTCAAAGAATGGAAAGATTTAATCACTGCAGGAACTCACGTTTGAAATAGGCACATACACAAAATCCTGCTTTAACAGGAGACGACTCTAGTTTCACAACATAGTTTATTCAAAACAAACAGGAGAAACCAAGTCAAGAATAGACGGCAGATGCTTAAAAATAGGTCTTATTGCAATTTTCGCTCGTTTCTAAGACCAACAAGAAAGCAAGCGCTGGGATTTCAGAGCTCTGGCAAACTCAAGGGATGAGCCGGAGTTGAAACCAACCCCCCCAACCCCCAGTAAAGACTAGGAGTGCCCGGGGGAAAACGGAGACAACACGAGAGGTATGCAAGCTTCTTAACAAGAAGGCAGAGGGGCTGGCTGGCCTGTCCCCCTCTTCCCAGCTCTCACCAGGCACTTGCAAGCTCGCTCCGCCGCGGGAGGGGGGTCGAAGCCCGCCGGGGTCTGTAGCAGCCGAGGTTTGTTCCGAACCAAACCCGATGCTCAGAGCAAGGAGTTAAAGGAAAAAAAAAACGAACCGGGGAGAAGTTGGTTACCGCGGGAGCTGCTGCCCGCTCCCCCGCGGGAGGGATGCGGTCTCCCC
>NW_009232697.1:0-75480 GCF_000690835.1 Fulmarus glacialis
CAGCGCTGGCCGGCCCGGCCGGCTGCCCGCGCCTGCCCGTCGGTAGCTAGGCGTCAGCCCGTGTCTTACACAAGGCCCGCTAGTAGTTGGACATAGGAAATGGGGACAAAGGTGGCTTCGTTTCCAAGAGCTCGCCTGTTGTCTCTGAAACTTTCCGAATTTGACGGATCAAGCTCTTGAGGGTTTTTTTGTTGGGTCTTTTGTTTTTTTTAAGGCATACTTGGCCACCTGTTTCACCTCTTGCCTTTTTAAGGAAGTTGTGCAAGATCCCATCTCCCTGTAACTTCTGCTGTAGTAACATGAAGTCTTTCTCAAGACAGGCTGTTTGTTAGTTCAGTGCTAGCAGGATTAAATTCTGGCTTAATGCTGTGTAAACACCATTGCTGCCCTTTATCTTGCCTGTACTGTGGCACGGTGTAGTTTATGCTGATGTTGGCTCTGCTGTGCGTGCTGGCAATGTGTTTTTAATACATATAAAAACACAGTGGTTTCATAGATAGCACTGACTAGAACATAAGTTTCTCTTAGTGAATTCTACAAAGCATTCTTAACCCTTTTTTCTTAATAACTGCTATTTTGGACACTCTGGCACTGAAAATGGCATCATATGACAATGACTCCTGTAGCTTCAATCAGTAAACCATATTTGTGTGGATGTTTATCATGGGTTTTTGCTGAATGCTCTGTGTGCCTTCATAAATGGTGTTTCCTGTATGCTATGAATGATGAAATATGTGCGTTTTGTACAATTTCGAGATCTTCATTTACAGTTTTCCTCCTTACATATGTAATTTTTTTATATTAATTGGGAATTTAATATATATTTGACAGTCAAATCTGTTTGATACGTATGTGTTGAAATGTAAGTGTCTTTATATTTGCCAAGAGGCATTCTTAGATAGAATTACATTGATGGTTGCAAAATGACTCACATGTTTGCGTTATGTGACAGTTTGAACCTGCTTGGAACCAGTTCAATACTGTTTCCCTTCCCCCCCCAGTCATCTGCTAGCTCATACTGGTTTCAGTGGTACCTGTTGCCTTTGTACCTGAGTTTGAACTTCATATACGAATCAAGTTGAAACAAACTGTAGCAGTTCTTACTACGAGAAAGATCGGCATTAGCTGAATAGGCTAAATGTGGCACATAAGTCCTTTGAAAACATGCAGGGTTGTGTTAGAATCACCCTGTTACTCGCTCTGTAAATTGCAATGACTGTTACCAGTTTAGGCTTCAGGGCGGTGAATTTAGCCTATTGAGAACTGCTGCTGTGCTACTTTATGAGTCACAGAAAGGTCAGGAGGCTCTAATTTGTGGTTTTCCACCTACTCTTTGAAGTTTGAATTTATTGTGTGTGTTTGCAACTTGTCTGATGTCTGTTAGTCCCAAGATTTCTTTGTGGTATATTATATGCAGTAAGACTCTGAATATGTTTGGATGTAGGCAGGGAAGGAAATGGTGGGCTTGGTTTAAAAATAAGCTGGTGTACTTAACATGAGAGATGTTTTGCTTCTTAGTTTAACTTGACAAAGTACTTCTGCGGGATGAAATACGTTAATAAAACTTTAGGCCTAGATGAAACACTTCCAACCACATGGTGTTCTGATGTCATACCTAGGTCAAATTACAGGATAATGACAATAAAATCAAAATTTTGCTGTCTTTTGATAGTGGGTGATTCATCTCCAAATTAACTTACTACCTTTTTCCCTGCTGGCCAGCTATAATAAATAGCACATTTGTTTGATGAAAAAAAATGCCCAGAATCTTCATAATGGTATGATCACTGCTTAGCTTTGTTGCAAATGTCTGAATTATAAAAGCCAGTATTCTCACAGTATTCTGTGAAATAATTTATAATTCAGAACTGTGGCTGACATGTCTTTAATCTATTTCTTGTACAGATTAACAAATGTTAATACAAACTTTGTAATACGTATATATATGTAAATGAGTAAAGGAAAAAACTGCATGCAGATTATATACTTGTATAGTTACACCTCCTGAGGTACTCGCAACTTTATACAACCTGTATAAACCCTGTAGAGTATGAAGAATGAAAGTGAAACTAAAATCTTTTTTTTTAATTTAAAAATTTGAGTGTCGGTTACTATTTCATGATGACAGCTGAACCTGAGATCTTGTATTTCTTATACTCCCAAGAGCTGAAAACATGACTTGCGCGTAGTTATCCTAATTTCAGCTGTCTGATGTCATGAACTGAGTAGGGGGAAAAAAGAGCAAAATTGGAGTTACCAGATATAATGTCTGTAAGGTGATTTGCATAATTCTTTTGTGCATAATTTTCAGTGATGTGAACTGGTTCTTTGGTTGGGATGCATGTGCGGAGTGTGGCGAGCGAACTTTCTGCTGTGAAGACAGAAATAGTGCAGTTACTTAAGTAACTTAGGACTTGGTGGGACTTCTTATGCAAGAAAAACTGCTTGCTTCAAAGATTGGCACTTAAATCTGTAATCATTACCCCGAGATTCCTCCAACTTTGGCTAGTAAAATCTGTATCTCATAAAACGGTAATCTGGTTGTGAAAGCGGAAGACTGGATCTCACTTGTATAACTTGCTACAGTGTGTGTGTGTGGAAAAAGCAGGTTGTATCAAAATCGTTTGCTTAAATGGACTTGCGTCATAACTCTTTTATGGTCTCTAGGTCAAAAATAGGCCGCTGTTTCAATTTTTCCCTCTTTCATGTCTTACATAGAAACTTTGTGTATAGATTTTTTTTTTTAGGTTTTTTTTTTTTTTAGAACATAGCCTGTGAATGAACATATTGGTATAATATGAACATTTAATAATTACTGTATGTGTAGTTGACTCTTCAGCCTGGAAAACACACAAGTGTCTTTCTGTGCTTTCTACTTCAGTAGGCAAGGGTAGAGTTTTTGGAGCTGAGGGACATAGTTTCTGTTCCTGACAATGTTATTTTATGTGCCTGTCAGGTATAAGCTTATTACAAAATGACATTTAACTGTCTTGCTGTAAGGTGTGGAAAAAGGCAGTTCAACTGTTTTGATTTAGAATGACAGGACACAAAGTTACAGTGACGAGGAAAACATCTCAATGGAACTTTGCGCTGAAATATTTTAATCACTGTTACTTATAAATCTTGTTTTACATCTATTTCCCTCTCATCTTTATCAGAAAAAGCTTTCCTTTTAGATGCATAAAGGATGTGTGTGTGTACTGTATACATGTACATGTGTTTTAAATAGTCTTGTTGAACATGATTCATTGTTTTTCATATAATTTGGTTTAGGCCAATCATAATCTTGTCCTGTGTGTTAGAAAATGAAAATAGATAGCTAGGAATTTAGGAGAGTGCTTTATTCAGCTTCATAGGTGAAGGCAATTTTTAACTGTAGCAGAGCAGCCAACTTTCTAGGGCAATTTAGGATGTCCACTTGATATGATAGTACATTTCCTAAAAATAGGTCTATTGTAATTGTGGAGTGAGAGATTGGATACCTAATACTTTTAGAATACGGAATTGGCTTTTTGGGTGTGGGTTTTGTTTTGTTTTGTTTTTTTAATCTCCAGAGACCCTGTACTCTGTGCAGAAACGATGGAGCTGCAAACAGAATTTTCACTTCCTAATCACGTTTTTTAGGTTGTGTGGGTGGGTTTTGTTGTTGTTTTTTTTCTCTCCATGTAGCTGAATTCTAAATCAGAACCCAGTGGACCAGCACAGTGAAGGACAATTTATTTATCTTTTTTGCAATTGACTGGTAGAGTTTGAGAGGTCATAAAACCTTTGATGGTTTTCTTAAAGGAGGAATCAAAAGGGAAGTGGAATTAAGATTTCAAGAATCATTGCAATGTAGTATTACCTGCCTTCATATAAGAAGTCTTATTTTTTGTTTTGCAGCAATTTAGCTGTAGAATTAAATTTTTTTCCCCAATAACCCAATTAGTAATTTTTTTTATCCTGAAGAGCCACCATTTTTATGGTGAACGTGCATCTCTTTGATTAACCCCTAGACATCCTTCAGGATTCATGAAGTTCTGCTTATATTCTTTTATTAGTAATGGCGATATTTCATCTTTTGTGAGGGGATATTCTGAAAATGTTGCAGTTCCCTTCTGTTACATTTTGCTCATTTAATCTTGAGGAAAAGGTGATTAGCCCCTTTCTAGAAGTAATTATTTTCTGTCATTGTCTTAATGCACAGCTGGATTAAGACAAATAACTGACGGTTTTAAAATCTGCCTCCCCCCCTACATAAAGAAGCTGTAAGTATGGGAGCAATTTGGCATCTAGTTCTGCTTCTGGGGCATAGTGACATCTTTGTGTTCAGTACGTTTCTGTGTGCTTACTCCTCCTTCTGTTTCTTAATTAAACAGCATTTTGTATAATAGAACTGCTGTTAGCAAATGTCAAGAAAGGTAACCAGCCAAACATTTTATTTTTTGTTATATATAGCAACATTGACAGATTAATTGGATTTCTTATGTAGTGTTTCTTTGTAGTTAAAACTTCCTTTTTAGGCTTATGTAGTTTCTTTTTTTTTTTAGTCATACGTGAAGAAATGAAACCAGTATTCTTTGTTACTTTATGCCTAGTGGTATGAGAGTGGAGAAGTACATGCAAGTGCATATGACTGAAGGATAATGAATTGGAAGTTATTAAAGGTTAAACTTTATTTCAGAACCCTCTGTTCCACAGGGAGATGAGCCTTCGGTGTTGCTGTTTTCCTTCCCAGATGTGTACTGTCATGAAAAGTACAAACACTCTTGTAGGCAAACTCCTGTAAAGTTTGGTCATTGCATCAAACACTGTCTTACCCTTTTATTAAACAGAAGTGAAGACTAAGGGAAATGACTAAGTGAGTGTGATAGGACTGTGTGGCTGGTCATCTCTCTCGCGGTCATATAAAATGCCTCTGATTTGCCTGTTAAGTCTCGCAGACTGTTTTCAAGGCATGTGCTCTTCCTGTGAGAGTCTGGGAATAGCTCTTATGTCTGCTTATGAAATTTTTGTGTTGTCCTGATTATTACCTCATTTATCTTGAAAAAGCTTCCAGACTTTCACATCGGGTTCTTCCCATACAGTGTATGAGCAATGTATGCTTTTAGAAGGTAAAATATTGCAATTAAAATAAGTATGATTAAGTTACATACTTCTGTTAGCCCTCACAAAATCAAGTGTCACCCATTTTTTTTCTAACGATTCTTTTTGCATGTCTGTTTTATGCATGTGAAAAGTGTAGGTGTTCAAGTGTTGATGGTGTAATTCTATAGGTAGATAGTGTTTCTGGCCAATCCAGATAATTTAGGTTCCTGTGGTAGAAGAGTGGGTTATCCTGTATTTTGTTTGTTTCCTTCTGTATTTGAAATAAGTAAAACACATTGAAATGAGCATTAGTGAAAATACTGCCCATCAAATGTAAGAATCCTCTCTTGAAATCAATGGGAAAAGGGAAGTGGAAAGAAGTGCTGTAGAGTTGGTTGTTTTTTTCTTTTTTTTTCTGAAAACTGTGATTATCAGTTTGCCAGAGCCTTGCAGCTGTTCCACTGTGTCTTCAAGGGAAACTGGAGGAAGAAGATTGAAAAAAAATCTTGTGAGGAAAGAGCAAGGGGACTTGGTATATGTATATTTAAGGAAACTAACTCCTTTTGGTAAGATTACTAGATATGAGTAATCCTGAAAGTTCGGAGATAATTTTGCTTTAAATGGAGGAACGGAGATGTGGAGAAGTAGGGAAAAAAGTACTCAAGCGGTTGAGTCCAAATCCCGTGTGCTCTGTGTCACTGTGTGAAGTGTGCTTCATGTAAGTGTTTTATTAAGGGATCTGAGTTTTAGTTCTCAAGTAGTCGGTTCTCCCACTGGCAGTTCTGCGAGGAATAAAAGTTTACAGAGGGGCATGAAGCATTTGAAACTAAAACAGGTACAATACTAAACTAAACTCCTCAATGTCGCGGGGGTCAATTTCAGAAATCAAATTCAGGAATCAAGATAGTTTGTTTTCGTTGTTACATCAGTAACTGCTAATGTTTGCCCCTTTAAAATTACCTAGCCTCTATTACTTTCAAGTAGGAGTCCTTCAGAGATGTTTCCTTCCTAATCTTTTCACGTGACGGTTCCAGTGTAGGATTCTGCAATGTGTGCTGCCCTGCCTACCAATTAAGCAGTGTGAGATCCGGCATTCTTCACGTTACCAGAACAAGCCTTGATGCTCCGCTGGTGTATATTTAGCAACAAATCAATCCAACCTCTACTAAATCTTAAACAAAAACAATGGACAGGCTTCTCGAAAAATTGTTTTATAGGGGTTCATATCTTGTGTGCTTTGTCTAACTGCTACTTGGAGGACAGTGTATTAGTAAGGTTTCTTATGAATCTTTAAGAATACTTGGAGCAGTAATAAAAAGGAAAGTGTACTTCCTAGACGAGTAGTAATTTCTGGTTGTGTGACACGTAAAATGCTGCACTAGAACCTTATATAGGTTTTGCTGGTGCAGAATATCTTAAGACTTCAAATGTATTTCTTTTTTCAATCTCAACTTGAAAACAGTAAGCACTTCTTCCAGAGTTAGTCCTAATGGATCTACACTTTCTTAAGATAGTAAATATAAGGCATAGAAGTGGGACACACCACCAGCAAAGCTCAGTGTCTAAATTGTTCAGCCTTACTGGAAGCTATCAGATTTGGACTTTACTTGATACTTATGGGGTTTTTATTAGCCTCTGGATTGTGTCCTGTCTCCTTCTTAAAGTGCCCCAGCTGAAAAGGATAGAGTGTAATAAGGCTGCTTGTGAGAATTGTTGAGTGGTTTTTTGGGGGGGGGGGGTTTGTTGTTGTTGTTCTTGTTGCTGTTTTTGGTTTTGTTTGTGTTTTTTTTAAGAGAAATGGGATATGGAAATACTAAATTTAATAGCTAGTACATTTTGAGCTGAGGTGAAAGAATATGATCCTTGGTTTTGTGGTATCTGGTGTGAGCATGAAGTTATGGTATTTGTAGAATCTTCCAAGACTGTAAACTTCATTTGGTCATTCTTTCTGTAGTTACAGTTGTCAGTCTTCCTTTGCTCTATATCTTCAGGTTCTTACTTGTTGGACTTGTGAACAGGTTTTAGTTTTGTTTCATTAAACAGCAAGTCAGATAGAGTCTGGCTCGGGTCTTAGATAAAATGGAAATGTTTAAAAATATTGCTGACTCATCTTGTGTTTTGTTTGTAGATACATCCGATTATATGGGAGAAAATTTAGCAGAGAAGATCATGTGCTTTTTATCAAATTGTTGTATGAGTTGGTAACAATTCCAAAACTGGAGATCAGCATGATGCAAGGATTTGCACGCCTGTTGATAAACCTGTTAAAGTAAGTACAGATTTCTGCTGACTACTGAAACTTTCATCTCTTAAGTAGTTGATCACTTCACTTGCTCAATGTTGTTACATACTTTAATGTAATAGTATGTTCTATTACAGGTTACTTCATTTAATCTCCCCTGTACAGATGATGTTGGTTAAAAAGAGTTCTCATTATGTGAACTCCTTGCCCCCTTCAAAGCTTTAGGAGTGGTATTGAAAGTGAAAGAATGTCAGTTTTTTTCCCCCTATTAGGAAGAGAAAACATTTCAGAGAGCCAAGTGTTAAGGTTGAATCTCAAATAGGGAGAAGATGAAGACTGTCTCGCGACTTGATAATGTTTATTTCACTTAGTCAGACTTTTCCTGAAGATTTTGACAGCTTCTGTTCATGCAGAAATGCTGCAAGTCGCCAGCTTTTTTTTTGCCTGACCTTCCTGCAGTTTGTGCCAAATGCTGAAGATGAGCATAATTCAGAGCAGTGATCTTGGGTATTCTGAAGTGCATTGTGTCGATGTAAATGTTTAATCCTAAAGTGCTCGTTGTTTGTTTTTTTTTTTTTTCCCCCCTATTAGGAAAAAAGAACTGCTTTCCAGGGATGATTTAGAGTTACCATGGAGACCACTTTATGAAATGTTGGAAAGGATATTATACTCCAAAACAGAACATCTTGGATTAAATTGGTTTCCCAAGTAAGTTTGCATTTTAAAACATTTGATAGGCTATAAGTACCTGTAATGCTTGAAAGTACTTTGAAATTTGCTTTTAGTGTCTGGAATTTGATACACAGTAAATATTTTGCTTATATTTTCATGAAGTATATTTCAGTAAGTGCATGCAAGACTGTACTAAATCATGTATATCCTTGTGCCAATTAATTGTGTTTGTTGTGGTGTTCCTCTCTTTATGAATGTGATTGAGTTCGTTTCTAAATATGCTGGAACAGGGGTCTTAATCAGCTTATTTTAGGATGATAACCCACGGTTTAATAGATTTAACGTTAAATTTTTAACAATGTTCAGGTTAAATGTCTGCTGTTCAGTTATATAACACAATAAGGGTTTGGGAAAATAAAAATGGTACTGTTCTTAAACATATGTACTGCAAGCATTCCCAGTATCTGTAATCTGGGTGTAGATCAGTATGCATACAAAGAAAAGTGATGTGCCTTCTATAGGAAATACATATATATGTGTGCATATATATTTTGAAAGTGAGGATATATGGATAAATCAGTTTTTTACCAGTTAAGAATTTTAGAAATGTTCTACTGATTTTAAAAACGAAAACTTGTTTTATTTGCTTTCTTTACACTGCCAATCCCTCCCCATTTGTCAAATTTCCAAAATGACAATTTTTCTAATGTTTCCAATTAGAGAAGGTCCTGCTTTATAAATTACAGCTGACAAAATATACTACATAGATAACTCATTATGTTTTTTTGAATTGAAACTTCGTGTAAAGAAATGCAGGTGAAAATACTTAATTGGCTTTAGAAAAAAAAGTTTTCTGTCCAGGGATATTGGAGTACTGCCACTGCTTCCTTCTACTGAGTGGAAGATCCTATTGCTGATAAGTGACATGAACAGAAGATACATGTAGCCTTATAACTTGTTAGGGCGCATTTCATGCTGAATTCTGTTGTGGCTCCATAGCTGGAAAAATCATTTTGATAATTGTAGTATTTTGCTAAATTGCACTATTTTGCTAATTGTAGATATTACTTGCCAGTGAAAATCCAAAAGAGCAGAGCCTTTTTTGGTTGGTTTATTTTATGCATATGCCAGCACCTACTGAAACTGCATACTTTGTTCTGTGGGGATGTTGACTAGTCACTTTGCATTTACTGCGTGAGAAACTAGCGTAGCGGGGAGGAGACTTTTCCGAGAGGGGGGAAAAAAAGGTTAAGCTGGGAGGAGGATATCAGTTGTGATGGTCTGTCTGAAACTTTTAGCTTTTATTAACTGTGTTGGGTATCAGACACTCCATCTTAATATGCAGTGCGATTTGTTCTCATACGGTGTTTTCTCTTTTTAACATCAATTTTGAGGGGTATCTTTCTGGTGAAAGTCAAGAAATATTTTTAAAAGCGGAGTTGATTTGATTTATAGCTGTTAATTTAACTACTGGTTTTTTTTTGTTTTTTGTTTTTTTTTTTTTTTTTTTTTTTTTTTTTTTACATTCAGTTCATATCGACCAGGCTTGTCTTCACCTAAAACATTTGTGCTTAATGTATTACATAGGTGGTAAGAATGACTTTTTGTTTTGTTCAGCTCTGGCCGATGTGTAATCTTCTGCATGATTGTAACACTTGTCACACAGGTGTAACTTTCTGCATACATAATTGTGACGTTAACATTGGTTTTCCAATACACCACTGTTTATGAGAATGTCGCACTGTATGTAAACCTTTCTAATTGGGGAACAAGATAGCGTGTGTGAAGTGGCTGATAAAGTGGCTATATGCTAACTAATTTAACCAGCATATATATTTCAAGGGTCAAATGAAAGATAAATTTTACATTTAAATAATTGCTGTGACTGAATATGGACAAAATCAGTATTGGTGTAGGAGTGCATGTCACCGAGTAAGTGTACCTTACTATTAAAAACGATGAAATCATGGAAAGTGCTTTAGCAGTGAGGTAATAGGTTCTGGAAAATACACCCAGCAACAACCTTGTAGCCGTGAAGTGTGAAACCAAGTTTCTGTATCAGAAGAGTTTACTGTGAATTTTTGCAGTGAAAACCATTTCAGGTGTTTGTATATACAAATTCAGAAAACTGGTATAAGTGAAAGTGGAATTGCAGTGTTTTTTGCTTTGTCTGGGGTTTTTTAGGAGGAAATTTTTAGTTGTACTAATCCATGAGAGATTTATACTTGTCTCACCGTAATTAGAAATTCACTAAAATAATTTGTGAAACTCTAGCTGGTTGCTCTTTCCATTGTCTTAATTTAACCTCTTGTAATGGAGTGTCCACTGCAGGGCTAGAATTTCACTTAAGGCCTGAATCTGTCCCCAAAAACTGAAAATTGTGCTTTTACTGCTTTTTGATAATGTAAGAGTCAGTTTATATGTTAGTTGTTTTAAATGAAACATGTTTCTCTTTGAAAATGCAGGGGAAGAAAAAAAACAAATTTACAAATTAATATGGTCATGTCCTTTCTAAAAGAAGCAAATGATCATGTAGTGCCAAAATGATGACTAGTGATAGGGTTAATAGTATTGTTGGGTGTTTTTTAAGATATCCATGTGGCAAGGCATAATAAGCAAATAATACTTCAGGAAATAAGGAGGAACTAAAAGCAAAGAAAACTGGACGGGATGAGTTGTTTTCCTTTATCTCACTACATACACTGTTGTTTCAGTAATTAATAGGAGATACCTTCCAATGTAAGTGGCTTCATTGTCTCTCAATTACAAAGGTTTTAATACCTTATCCAAACAGTTAGCATTAAATACCTGAGCAAGTACAAGAGTACAAACTACAGTAGGCTGATCCAATCCGGTGTGGTTTTTGTATATGGTTGGTGGTTGTTGTGCTCTATTAAGCCATGGCTAGGTTTAGGGGTAGAGTAGCATACAGAAATTTGCGAGTGCGATAACTGTAGATGTTTTTGAGCAATTCTGCAGTAATGGGTATGCAGAAAGTCTAACCAAAAGTGGAACAGAAGCCACTGCTAAAACGCTTGAGAGAGTTTGTTCAAAGTGATAATGAAAAAGGTAACCAGCAGTCTCTTGTTCTCCCCAGCTATATTGTCCTGTCCTTTTCTAACTAGTAGTCATCAAACAGGAATCTTACAAGATGTCTTCTGTAGTTGGTCTGTAGTTTAACTGCGTCTTAGATGGAAGTTTCCTGATGTACAAAATTGTCTGCTGTTGTTTTTTTCTTTCTAGTTTCCATTCTAAATTTGTGATCAGAAGACAGGAGGGGACATCCCTTCCAAACTTTCTCCTTTGCTCTCTTCCACTAACAAATGCTGAGATCTGACTGAAAACTTGTGAATTTGGAAGACTTCTTGATCTCTGGCATCAGTGTGTCTTAAAATTCCTGTCCTTCAGGTTCTCCTTAGTAATAGTTACTTCAGTGGAGTGTGATAGTATGGCTTTTTCGTTTGTTTTGTCACACAAACATTTTTCATGTTAATCTTCAATGCTCTTAAGGAATGTTGCTGGTTCATGCTTTATTTATCTACCCTTGGAACAACTGTTATCTCTTTCCTAACTCTTTCAAGAGCAGTATTCACTTTAACCCAGAATCTTTTTGAGCTTCTTGCAGAGTTTGATCTTATTTTTGCTTAATGAGTGGTTGGCCATTCCTCTTCAAATTTTAGAAGCTGTCAGTAAGCTCAAAATTTTCATTCTGGGAGAGGTCATGGATTTACTTTGCCACTGTTGCATAAAATGTACAGGATTTTGCATCTTCTGGAGCGCTGCTTGAACTGAAGTAGTGGTATGAGGGCTGGGTGGGCTTTTGCTGGCTTGCAGTGAATGTTGAGGTGTTGAAAGGAAATAGTGGTTTATCCATTTTATATTTCTCCTGGCTTGTTTGGGATCAGTTTATTTTGTGTAGGACTAGAGAGAGAGTGTGTGCATGCTCAGTATTTGTGTGTCTCAAAATTAATTGACCTAAACCGATCTTCGGTAAAACTCTAAAGATGATACATTTGCATCATACTTTTCTAATCAAAATAGCATTTCTGTATGTTAGTTTTTGATGATGAACTAAAGGATGCCATTTTTCTATTAAGAGTACAGAAAGTACATCTAAAAAATGTAGGAAGTTCTTCTGCCTGAACTTTTTTTTTAATTCAGGGAATGTTTTTTTGGTAAAAGTGCAATTTAGTCTTGAGCTCATCTTGTAATAAACAGAAGGTTTGAAGAACATGACAGTTTACTACCTTTATGGTTCCATTGATTGATCAATCTCTCTCCTCCCCCTCTCTTTTATTCTTTGAGTTTATTCTGAGGTTTAGTCATTTTAAGTGGTTTGATGGCATCCTGTGACAATTCATGTTAAAATGACTTCTCAAATAAGTTTTCTTGCTATGGATGAAAACACTTTTAAAATCAGCTGTTAATTGTGAGGGACGTTAATGAAATAACCATTAATTTGCAGATAGTTCACTTCTCTTTCTTAGAACCACTGGACAAAAATCAAAACCAGGTTGAAAAGGACAGATATGGTATTTGTAGTCTAATAATAACAACTTTCTGAAGTCTGTTGCCTTTACTTATCTTAAAATATTTATGAAGTCCATAAATCTTTTTTTTTTCTGTTTGTGTTTTCAACTTCCCCTTGCTCTGCTGGTTATTCATGGATAAAATGCAGGATAATACTTACAAGAAATGATAAGAATTCTTCACCCTTCGCTTAAATGCAGTAAATGGTAGAGTGGTATATGAAAAGTAGAACCAGGAGTCTAACAGAGCAATTTTAATTGTTATGATTAAGTCTGTGTAGAAGGCGATTAGCTACTGCATGTTCACGGAAGACATCTAATTGCATCAACGTTATCTTAAGCTCTTGAGAGAAAAATCAGCAAATGGTTGTTTATTTTATGCTGTCATTGAAATTTGGTAAGACACTATCCCTAATGTTTCCTTTCTTGTTTCAGTTCTGTAGAAAGTGTTCTGAAAACACTTGTGAAGAGCTGCAGACCGTAAGTGTTTGTTGTGGTTTTTTTTTAAGCCTGTATCTTTAATATTACTTTAAGAGAGGGACGAAAAGTGTTTAAAAAAAACCCAAAAAACAAAAACCAAAAAACCCACTCTATTAGTCATTCCTTGGCTGATGTTGTCCCAACTTGTCTAAGAAGCTTGGGGTGGAGGGTAGAGATTTTCTGTTTTTCTGCATTATGAGTGATCAATGCCTCAGGCTCATAGGTTGCTTAAAATGAAAATAAAATCACAGGCATGTTCTGCGGTATAATATTTAAACAAAGTGTGAGGTTTTTGGTTTTTTTTTTCTTTTCAAGAGCCTTGTTTGAAAATCTGTTAATAGTTAGTTAAGCTAGGATATCACTAGCTAAGGCCACCATTGCTTTTGACCTTTTGTACTCTTTTACGTTCACTGGGAATGCATGTGCCTGAACCAATCTTGCTCTCTCCGCTAATTGACTTTGTTAGCAGCTTAAGATACTGCAAAGATGCAGAGAAGAGACTTGTTCTCTTTTATTTACCGTTCATATGGCCATTTGTAGTTATCGTCTGCTTTCATGAGAGCAGTTGTTTCACATAGTGCTGTTACTCCATTGGGCGTTCCTATAGGAGATGCTGTTCTAAACACATACTGTTAGTATGAGGAACATAAGGATAAAGCAACATTACCCTTTTCCCAAATATATGTGGTTTTGTAGCTAAATAAAAACCCTTAGTTTTCAATGTTGATTTTTCTGGTATCTGTTATGAATACAGAATGCACTGAAGTAGAGTGTTTTAAAAATGAAAATGTGGTATTTGTCTCTTGAAAATTCTGTCTTAAGGTTGGGACGCTGATAACGTTACTTCCAATTGGCCCCATATCAACTGCAATAATGATGTTGTATAAACAGTTGTATGTGGTATGCATTTTAAATACTGCATTGCATGGATATTTAATTTCTTTTAAAAGAAATTAAATAACCACTTCAGGATTCTTGTAATGTTCAGATAAATGTTCCTTGTGCCTTAAGTCATCTTTTGTTATATTGCATCAAATGTGAATAGTAGTTGATTGGTTTTGATCAGCCTTCACACTGAAATGGTTTTGCATTGTACAGAATCTTTTCTGGTTCAACAAGACGAGAATCGTCTTACATTTGTGGTCTTAAAATGATGCACCATGATGTCCTTGATCTTAACTTTGTGTTTTGTGAAGGTTAAACAGAGTTGAGGACTGCCTAGCTATTGCCCCTGGGTACATGGTCTTACTGTAAAACTAAGATTTTATGACAAATTAATAGATAGTTTTAAATATGTTTTAAAAAGACCCACACTTTAAAGCCAAGCCTATATATGTTCAACGGTTTCCTTGTTTTCAGATACTTTCCAGAAGATGCCACTGCGGAGATGCTAGATGAATGGAGGCCTTTAATGTGTCCATTTGATGTTACCATGCAAAAGGCTATTACCTACTTTGAACTATTTCTACCTACTACCCTTCCTCCTGAACTTCACCAGAAAGGTTTCAAGTAAGTGTAATTGAGTGTCTATTGGTATAGCATTCTGTTGCAAACGCAAGTGATTATCTTTTACAGGATGGCTTGAAGTCAACCAGCAAAATGGATGGTGGCTTTTAATAGCATTTTTGGAAGGAGTTCAAGACAGAAATTCTGTCAGCATTCTTCTTTTGTAAAAGTAACCTGGGGGAATCTTAGTACCTATTCTCTAATGAGTTCTGCCTTCTCTGGAGTAAAGCACACAGTATACAACAAAGCAAACTCACACAAGTTAGAATCATTAACCGTAGCAAAGCTTTAATCCTACCGTCTATTTAATTTGGGGTAGCTTCTGATGAGTCCTTCATGTAGGTTAAAATACAGCTATTACTACAAATTCGGGATTGTGAGGTAGAGGTCTTCAGTTCACTGTCAAGATGTGCAAATGTGAGACGATCGGAAAGAATTAAAGAAGAAACGTTTGCAGGATGGGACAGTATCTGGATCATCTTTAAGGTAGAAACGTTGAACTTCGAAATGTAAGCCAGTGATGTTTAGTGCATGTAGACATTACTTAGGCTGGTTAGGTTAAAAGTATATTTGTGATACAGGGTTAGTGAAAACTTCAAGGAAGGAAGTGAATATAGTTTATAAAGGTGAATTTAAGTAAGGGGCTGGTATGGAGGATTTGCATCCTTGGCTTCAGACGAATTTCGATTAGAAGCTAATGACCCTTGTAACCATCGGTCAATAGGGACAAATTTTAGATTTTAAGGTAGAGGGAAATGAAGTGTGATTTATTTTCATGTGTTTTACCTGTGCTGGGACGGCAACATGTAACGAAATGGTGAAGCTGAAGTAGATAACGAAACCCCTGGTGAAATACTTGTGTGAAAAGGGGAGATCAGAAAAGAATGAGAGGAGGAGAGGCGAAAGAAGCAACTCAGGATCAGTTTGGGGGTAGGGAGGATGCTGTGGGAGACAGTGATACAAGCATGTCCATGTTGATCCCTGTTGTTGTTGAATGAGTTGAGGGGCCCGTGAGTTTCTGTGGCAAAGTGAGGGATAAATATCCAGTGAGGAAGCTGCTATCACAACATTAAAATTATTTTGGTTCTGTTCTCTTGCAGGCTTTGGTTTGATGAATTTATAGGCCTTTGGGTGTCAGTTCAAAATCTTCCCCAATGGGAAGGGGTAAGTGTTTAGTTTTCACCTATGCTAGAAGAAATCCATTTAAATGTTCCTACAGTGTGCTTGCAAGTGTGCATCGAAGTCAAACAGTGATATAATGGATTTCTTTTTTCCTTCTGCTTTAACTGGCACAAGGAAGCAGAGACAGTAATTTCATGATTGTTAGCAAGCAGTTACTGGCTGAATAAATGAGACTACACTTGTGCTTGGTGAACATTGTTTAATGGCTAGCTCAGGCAGCTTTTCTTTCCAGCATTGGAAATGCTGGCATTTTCCAGACTGCCTGCTTACAATGATGCAGAGAGATTGTGATTTGTGATTTTTAGAAATTATAATTCTGTAAAGTCCCATCTTTTATATCTTAACACATCTTTCATGATGCCTAATTTTGAGTAGTAATGCTTTGCCTTGGCTGCAATGAGTTGTTGTCATCTTTATTTTAGATACAGTAAAGAACCTGTACTCCCCTTGGGCAAAAATACTATTGGGCTATATCTTTCAAGGAAAATAGTCTACCATGTACCTGTCTGCCTTTTTTGTGTGCGTCTCATATGGCTAGATACAAACTTGGGAAATAAAATCTCATTCTGGAGACACCACCACCAGCAGCTTAGGTGCTATTGGTGTCAGCTGACCCGTGCCTTGGCTTTATTGCAGTGAAACTTGGCATATTACCAGATTTTTTCCATACTAAGTATGAACATAAGCTCATTGACCATCTGGCTGCTTTTACTAATCTCCTGCCTATATACACAAGGAGGACTTCTCAGTGTCTTTGGAGAAAGCTGATTTCCAAAACACCGTTGAATGCTACCTTTGTAGCACATTCCATTTCTGGCAGTTTCTTTGTGAAAAGGCTTGTGTGTAGGTTTTTCTGGTTTGAGTTATGTTTTATCACAAATAAAGGAAGGCAGTCTTTGTTCCAACAGTTGGCAATTGTCCAGATTTGAACAGGGGTGATTGCCAAAGTTTTATTTGAGATTGTCTGTAGACACTTTTGCATGTTTCTGATCCAAAAAAGCACAATTCTGCCTGCTCTTTCTGACAGAAAGATGGCGGCCTGCACTTTAATATCATGATTTGGTTTGTTTCTGTCAAACGGTCTAACAAATCATCAACACTTTTTCATAACTTACCTCTGATATTTTTTCCCTCTTCCACTGGATTCTCACAGTTTGCTCGGAAGGCCCAAACAATTTTATTTTTTCTCCAAAGCTTTCACTTCTTGTTTCCTTTGCTGTGTTGTCCACTTCTTAAGGGCAGGCTTGTTCATTTCATGAAGCTTGGATGCAGATAATTAGACATATGGGTTCTGCCTGTGCAATCCAGTTTAAGCCTCTGTACGCTGCAAGCTTTTTCTCAGCTTGCTTTGGCAAGAGTTAGACTTGCTGTTTGAAGGGGAGCTGTAGAATCAATTGCCTTTGTGCATGGTAAGGTTTTTTTCAGTGGGTATTTCCTAGTATCAAACAAAAAAGGTAGATCATTTAAGAAAATGTAACACTTTTCTTCAGCCTGTGTCAGATGTGACTGTCCTGAATTGAATTCGTGGGTTTTCCAAAGCTATCATGTCCTTCAGACTGAGAGGTGAACTGTTCTTCTATGAATATGTGTCTCTGAATTAGGCAGGATTATTTAAGGCTCTTCCGTTTGGCTTCACCATAGCCATAGCTTCAAGATAGAAGCATCAAGGCTCTTGGAGAGCTGATAGGTATTTCCCTTTTTGGGCAAGCTCATAAGAGGAGCGTTGGTGGATTATGTGCTTTCTCACAATTAGGATATGAGAGTGAGACTTCATTTCCTTTTTTGTTTAGTCCCGATAACTCTCTTTCTTCAGGACATCTTTCAGTTCCCTTTTGGATTCATGAGACTGTCTTCTGGCAATGGAGTATCTAATTCTTCCTAGACAGTCACGTACTGCCATTGCATCTGACAGCTTAATGCCTGTGACCTTTACAAGCCACAGATATGTGTAAACAAAAGCTTACAAATGTGACAGCCATCAGCACAGGCAAGCACACTTTAAGTAGGATGGATCCTGCAGAAGCTAAATAGTCCGTCAAGATGTGTTGGTTGAATTTTCTTCAATGCCTATATATAGATGCTGTTTTAGGCCAGTATCCACGTTCAGCTCACATGAGAGCTCTACTGGTGAGGAAGCACCATGAGATGAATTGACAATCATAAGCGCTCGTTAGGCTGCTCTAGCTCAGAGTTACTGTGGAACGTGTGCATGGCATGTCACTTTCTGATCAAAGTTAACAAGAACCAGGATGATGCATTGGCAGCCAAAGTGGATAGTGCAGGGCCCTTTCCCTTGCCAGAAAGTGGTTTGTCTTTGGTTACCTGTTCATTCTCTTCCCAAACCTCCTATCTTCTACAGAGCCTGTCTCTCTCATTCTTGCATATAAGAGGATGCCTAATGTATTTGTTGGTAGGGTTGCATTCTTCAGAGTGTTCCTTAGGACATTTTCCAGTAACCAATCCAAATAGTCCTCTATACAAAGGCTACGAAAGTAGGTAGCAGGTTTCTGTTAGAGAAGTCAATGAAACTGCCAAACTAGAGCCTGTTCTGTTATGATATTTTTGCTTTGCTTAAGCTGTGTTGTGGGTTTGCTGGGAAATCGCTCTTCTAACTGTCACCTGGAGTTTGTTCCAAACCTTCGATGTAGAAATGAATAGTCTGCTACGCGCAATTGATAAAATGGTGGTAGTGTTTGAAGGACTCGGAAGCTTAGTACAGGTGTCTTTCTGTAAGCCACTACCAAGAGTCTTCTGCTCTGTGGAAGCTGTTCAAAAAGGGGAAAAAGGCCAAAGCTGCTCAAAAGGGGAAAAGATATTTCTTAGCAAAAGCTGAAGTCTTTGAAATCATATAGCTCAAGTATAAGTTTGTCTGTTGTTCATCCACTCTTCTTCAGAGTTGTTCTAACAATAGATGGTTGAGAATTAAAATGGTAGTGAATACATTCTGCCTTTCATGTTAATTCACAGAGCACGGGGAAAGGCAGAATGTGCGTATACCTTCTAAAAGTACTATTAGTACGTCTCTACATTTAAAAAAATTTTTGAAGAGATAATAGGGGTGTATATTCTGACAGGTTGCCCCTCCCAGAACTTAGATCACAATAACCTGCTTTGTAAGTGCGCAGATGAATATTGGGTTGGACTCCTGAAGGTAGGAATTCAAATGCATTGTGAAATACGGTATCGGTGGCTTCTGATAGAGTGAAATCTCCCTTTACAAGTGCTTTAGTGCCATGGGTAGCTCTTATCTTCCATTTGTAAAGTAGATTGAGGGGTTTGTGCATCTTTTATTATAAATATATTCTAATGAATATTTCCTTCTTTTATGGTTGTTTTCAGCATCTAGTAAATCTTTTTGCTCGCTTGGCCACTGACAACATCGGGTACATAGACTGGGATCCGTATGTACCGAAGGTAATATTTCTCATTTTGTGAAATTATTTTGTTTACTTTGATATAAGTGTTCAGTGTTACTATGCTAAGAATAATTCACATTCCCTGTATGGGTCTTATACTGCAGTGGCCCAGTTTTTCAAATTAGGTGCATTCATTTGAGGACCAAAGTTTAACTTTGAAAATTTGAGCCATCCTTTTGTAGCAGACAGCATTGGAAGTTGTTACTGTTACCAGTACCAACTCCAAACCAAACCAACAACATACCTTACTATACAAGTACTGTCTGATTGTGTAACTGATCCCATGTTCTTGTGGAAATGGCCCTTAATGATATTCTTTTGATAAATAGTATGTATGACCTTCGAATCTTTCAGCTTATGGATTTTTTAAAAGATGTTCAGAGCACTTATATTGTTTAAAAAAACTGAAACCACCAAACACCTTTTGATTAGAAAATTAATTTGTGCCAGTTTTAATGCATAAATGAATAAATTAATTATTGCCAATGTTTTTTTTTCTTTTTTTTTCAGATTTTTACCAGAATTTTGAGGAGTTTAAATCTTCCGGTAGGAAGCAATCAAGTTGTTGTTCCAAGATTCTTAACAAATGCTTATGATGTAGGACATGCAGTAATGTGGATCACAGCCATGATGGTTAGTAACTTTTTCATAAAGTGAAACAAAAACTAATGCAAAGCTTTAAGAAAGTATGTATTTAAAATTAATGTTGGGGGGTTTTTAGCTCATTGTAGGCACATGTTTTTAGGCTATCCTTGTTTTAAAGTACATTGTTTCACTGTCAGTTTGGAATGTGGATGGAAGGGTTTATTTCAAAGCTGCTGTCTGTGGCATTCTGGAAATGAACAGCCAGCTGCAAGTGCCACTGTGGGTACACACTTGGGATCTGCTGAACAATTGAATGACTCTTTTAAGGTGAACCTTGTCAGATCAGATGGAGAGAACTTGCTACTTAGTGCTGAGCTGAGGGTGGGGAAGGGAGGGAACTTGCAGATGTGATTTGATGCTTGGAGGTATTGCTGTGGTGAGAGTGCTCACTTGTACCTCGTACTACTGTTACCTGATCATTTGAACTTATTCCGTGTAATAAAATTCTGTGGTTTATTTTTTTACAGGGTGGACCAAGTAAACTAGTGCAGAAGCACTTGTCTGGATTGTTCAATAGCATTGCCTCTTTCTACCATCCTTCAAATAATGGGCGCTGGCTGGTGAGTTTTTTGCATGTCAGGACAATAACTTCAGCTGTAGTTTCAACGGTCAAACCTGTCAAATCAAACATGTTGATAGATGCACTATATGCTCCAATAGCCAGATTGTCTGTTGGCTGTATAATATTTTTAGGCTTTAATTTTCAAGATATATGATTATACTGTCATTCGAATCATACTTTTATCCTGATGTCAGGACCACAGCTAATGGGAGTGTTCTTCAGACTTCAAACAGAAGTGCAGTTTAGAAGTCCAAAACTAGACTTCATGTATGTAATTCATATACAGCTGGGAAAAAGAAGTCAGCACCTTAAAGGAAGGTGATATACAGCATCAGTATTACTTTTGTGTCATAGCTTTCATATTACTGACCTACTGTCTCCCAAGTTAGCAAAATCTAGTTTTGATTAACCAAAGCAAAGAAGATTTTTAATGCATATCTAGTTTGATAAAGCATAACTTTTTGGTGGTATAGCTAGTGGAGTCTTCTGCTAGAGAATGTAAGAATCTCCCTGTGATAGCTGGTAGAAAGTACAGATTAAAATAGCAAGACGGGTCAAAGCAATGCCAAAGGAGCCAACTTGTTCTAGGATAGGGTATTTGCTTACATGTGAATGTGCTGAGAATGCTCCCAAACATGTCCCAATTACTGGTAAGTAATCTTGATTCTTGACTGTATCCTTTGTATATATTTTTAATGATTTTTTTTAAATCATAAGGTATAGTGCTGGCAGCATAATTGTTAATGTTTTGGGAACAGAAGTTTAATCATTAATTGTGACATATTTTAGAGCTCTTCTGAGTTTTCTTTTATTGTAGTTGTGTAATTTCAAGATATTGGCTTATTAACTGTCTGTTGTATACTTAGCAGCTCAGATTCTGCTACTGCCAAGTAACTGAATAGCATTTCTTGTGTATTCAACAGAACAAACTGATGAAACTACTTCAAAGGTTACCCAGTGGTGTTGTCAGAAGGCTGCATCGTGAGCGCTACAAGAAAATGACTTGGTTAACTCCTGTGCCTGATAGTCATAAACTTACTGACCAGGATGTTACAGACTTTGTAGAATGCATTATTCAACCTGTTCTTCTGGCTATGTTTAGTAAAACTGGAAGCCTGGAGGCTGCCCAAGCCCTGCAGAACCTTGCGCTCATGCGTCCTGAATTAGTAATTCCACCTGTACTTGAGAAGTAAGTTCTGCAGAAACATTACGACTTCCCTGTTCCCTTCCCAACAAATAAATATGCAAAGCAGTTATATTAAATGATAAGCGATTTCCTTGTTGCGAATGAATGCTTGCAGTGAGAGGAACTGCTAATACACACCCTAAGCAATCACCTGAGTCAGGATAGGGAGTGAGGGAGGACTTTGTTTTCTATTTTATTTGTTTCGGTTTTGTTTTTTCTAAACACCTGGCAAATGGAATAGTTCTGTTCATAGCTTGTGCAATATAGGGTAGTCCTCAGGTGGTTTGCATTTCTGTTAGCATTGTGTATCAGAGAGTGGGTGGGTTGGTTGAAAAAGCAACTTTGTGGCCTTTATTCATGCGCCAGCTTGTACTTTCTCACTAGCTTTCATTTGGGCCAAATATAAGTGATGGTATTGCGTGTTTGTGTAGTAATGAGTGTATGCTTTATATTTCTGTTTTGTGTCAGAGTATGTTACAGTTATAGGTTGTTTAAAATTACTTCTGACTTCATAAGCAAATCACTAAAGTATGTGTCCATGTAAAATACTTAGTTGGTACTATTACTAATGCCTTGGTGCCTGAAATTCCAGGGAAAAAAATGTAACTCCTTCCTGCCCCAATGAAAAGCTTTCTTCCTAGTCCCTATCCATGTTCCGCCTCCTATGCAGTCTTTTGTGCTTTAACAACTCGTATTGTAAAAACAGTGGAGAAAAGAGTTTGTCTTGAAGAGCCCTTCCTGAGTTCCATACCTTCCTGACTCAACTGCTTGTAAAAACTTGATAAATCTGCTCTTATATGAAAACATTTCAAACATAACAGTTCTAAGAGGGACAGCAATGGACGCTCGTATTGGGTATGACTACTTTTTCTGTTTTGAGAGCATACTGAACGTCTGCTCAGTAGTTCAAACTATCACTGGTATGTTTGGCTTGGCTGCAGTTCTGAATTCATTTTGTTGAGTAGATGTAGGTCCTGTGTGCATTGAATGACGTAGGGCAAGGGTAGCAGTATAACTCTTGTTTGAACTGTAGGTTGTTGATAACAGTAGGAAGTGTTTAACGCAGTTTGCTAAAGAGCACTTAGTGTAAAAAAAGGTTTAAAAATCACAGTAACTTAACAGGTTTTTATAAAAAAGTTATGGACTTTAATGTAACATTAAGTAATACATCCCTTTTCTATTTAGAGGGAGTCAAGGCAAGTTTTCATGCTTGCCACAAAAACTTTACACTTTTAAATACACAGCTTGCATTAGCTTAAAGTTCAAACACAAAAATCATCATAGCTTTGCATCTAGGAGCCTATGCAGTTATTAATTCCTATGCTGCAACTGCGAACAAATTATTTAATTTATTATGAATTTGTTGTGAATAGGACTGATCAAATGAAGGGAACATTTTCACATTTTCTAATAGAGCAGTGTTAAGTCCATTGGAAAACGATTAGAAAAAAATTTTGGAACCACTGGTTAACTTGAATTTTTCTTGCAGAAATTTTGTATCCTTTCTGTAGAAAATAACATGTGCAATCCACTTTTATTTTCTTTGAAGACTTTAGAAACATTATTGTTCCTAATATGTCTGCTCTTAAACTTTATAGAACATATCCTGCACTTGAGACATTGACAGAACCTCATCAGCTCACAGCCACTTTAAGCTGTGTAATTGGAGTAGCTCGTAGTCTGGTATCTGGGGGGAAGTGGTTTCCTGAAGGTCCAACACACATGCTACCTCTACTGATGAGAGCGTTGCCTGGGGTGGATCCAAATGACTTCAGCAAATGTATGGTGAGTGTATAAATCTTACTGGTTTTTTAGAAGATAGGTAGCCAACTAGTTCGCTCTGAAAGCTTTTTTTATGTTCATATTAAAGCAAGTAACTCATGTTTCCGGAAGTTTTTAGCCTGATTTTGTTCCTGCACAATTTTATTTGTAAAAAGTTAATATTACAAGCCTCTAACTTATGATAATGTTTTTGGCTTGTTGGACAATGCCAAGTGAATCTTAACACCAGATTGCAATAAGCATTGTACTGACTTTTTGGGCAGCTCTAAAAACTGAGATAAAATAGATGTTCCAAAGCTCCTAGCAAATATTCCTAGTCTTTTAAGATCAATAGGAAGACCTTTGTCACTAGGTTTTCATTAAATTAGGTCGTAAAAGCCCATATCTTCAGGAATTCCTATTAATTGACTATTGAAACAATGAATTCATTATAGGGTTTTTGTAACTTTAAAGTTCAGCACAAAATAAGTGTTACTTAGGCAATTGAGGGGGTTTTGCACAGTGCTGACTGGTAAGTTTTATATGTGAAATCAGAAATAACTATTGAAGTTTTGGGGTGGAAATTTTGGGGTGGAAGAATTAGGCTCTGGAATTTTTTTTAATGTAATGGTTTGCTTTAACTCCCATACTTTAATTGCAAAAGCTTTTTAATGTGTAGAATACAGTAACATTTATTAAAGAGCTGTTTGCAACTCTCAACAGATTACATTCCAGTTCATTGCAACGTTTTCTACTTTGGTGCCTTTAGTAGATTGTTCATCTGTATTGCAAGAAAGAGATGATCTTTCAGAGGTAAGAGTGCTGTGCAGTTACAAAAACAAAACTATAACCTAGTTTTCAAATTAATTTCTAGCAATGTAATAATCTCTTCAGAACCGTAACAGGTTTGCTACTCTCTTTTTGTGTATGTAAAACTACGTTAAACAAAACTAACAAAAAAACGAAGATGTGGATTACGTTTGCTTCTGGTCAGTGCGGTAGAGCTGACATCAGCGTGCAAATTGGCCATGTATTCTTAGCATTGCTTCTTAGTGATAGGTTGTTGTAGAGATAACGTTAAATTCAAACAATTCAATATTTTTATGTCAGAACTTAGCTGCACAAGGCCCTGTGTAGTGTAATTTGATTCTGAGCTTGCCCTGCTTTGCGTTGGAGGTTGGACTACATGGTCTCCAGAGGTCCCATGCCATCTCAACTTTTCTGAGTCTAATAAAATAGCAGCTTTGTTACCATTAAATTTTTGAAACTTCTTGTCACCATAAAACATTAAGGTAACAACAAAGAAAAACAAAAAAAAAAAGCAGATGACTACAGTGTTGCTGTAAGATGCATATACCTCATTTCTAGTTCCAAACTAGTCCAGCAAAAAAAAAAAACAAAGCAAAAGCAAACAAAAAACCCCACCCAACTGTTTGTATTTATTTTTCAAAAAACTAATGCACTCTTTAACTTTTCAGTGCTGTTTTCCTCCTATGGGAAATAATTTCAAAACACTTGCACCTCTTTAAAGTGTTTCTGCAGTCATGCTTCTCTTTTCTGATTAAGATTCTATTGCTTTCTCTTCAGATGCTTGTTAATCTCTTCCAATCGAGATAGTAATATCATTAGGCAGTGAGCCTCATCTCCCTCTTCTGTGTTTTATCCTTTGCTGCCCCTTTGTTATTAGACATGGTCACTCCACCTGTTTGCTGCTTTGGAGTGCTGTTCGTATTCATCTCTAGTTTTAGAGCTCCTTGCACTCCATTTCTCCAGCATTGTTCTAATACTTTGTCCTTTTTTTTTTCCACATAGCAAAAAATACAGAAGAGAATGGGAAATAGTTTTTCTGTTTCTCCGCGTATCACTAAGCTTTTGATTCTGCTTTTGATACAGCAGTTCAAGCACAGATAGTGAAGCTATATCTGGCATATTACAAATGAGGCAGCAGCAGTAGTGTCCACTGTGGTAGTTGCAACTGCCATGTAAAATGTCTCATCCACTGCTAGAAGACTCTTCTTGTAGCTCTGTGAACAGCTATTAGCTACAGATTGCACAGATTCTGAATGCTCAGCTACTGGAAGAAGGTTAATTTCATTGCCCCAGAGCTGCAGCACTCAAAAATTAACAAAAGAGTTTGTATGCTGAACATTTAATGTAAATATGTCAGCAGAGCCAAGTCTGCCACCACAGTTGGCACTCGCTGACCTCCTGCTGGAAAGGAGGATCAGTAGGTTGTATCCATGGAGGCAGACCCGATTTCACCCTGAGAGGTTATTTGGCTAGACATCAAGGCCAGGAAATTTTATAGGACAGTGTAAAGAAAACGTGATAACCGTTTCATGTAGTGTACTTGAGACTATTCAAATTTTGATGGGAAATGCACTGTAGTCTATATAATATAAAAATTTGAAGTGTTTTTGAAGTAGTTAATATGGGAAATAAACTTTATATTATGTTTCCTTAAGAAAAGCCAACCTTTTGTGCTTCTTTTGCATCGGAAAACTGTAGGTGGAAAGAGAATTGTGCTCTGCAACTGCTGAATTTGAGGATTTTGTGCTACAGTTTATGGATAGGTAAGTAAGCTAAGGATAGGTGAAAGCTTGGCACAAAGAACTTAATAAAACTTTCAAGTTCCACTTACTAAAATTGTACTTACTGTATTTGTGTAGATGTTTTGGACTTATAGAGAGCAGCACACTAGAACAAACCAGAGAGGAGACTGAAACTGAGAAAATGACTCATCTAGAGAGTCTAGTGGAATTAGGTCTCTCTTCTACTTTCAGTACAATCCTTACTCAGTGTTCAAAGGATATCTTTAAGGTATGTGGAACATGGGCTTTCCATTGAACTTTAAGAGGCTTAATTTTCTGTTATGAATGACCGGTGCATTCAGATTCTTCCTTCCTTCATTGTCCTGTTGTGAACTTTCACATTTAACCAAGGAAAGGGCTGGGGGGGGGAAATTTAGGACTTTGTGTCAATTTGCTTTATCATTTTATGTACATCAATACAGAGCTCTTAGGTTCTTGATGCTCTCTTAGGAGAAATCATTCTAACAGCTTACTTTATCACTTTATCATTTTAGGCTGTGATTTTTCATGTCTTTTTATGGTAATGCTAACCTACCCAGTCCCCTGCTTTCCTTTTCTCTCCTTCTCCCTATCACTTCTTCAGCTGGGCAAAAGAAGTTGTTCAAGGAGCCATGTGGCTAATGGGATCAGAAAAATTATCTGGATTAAAATAACTCTGAGGGAGGGGGGTGGAGAATCCATGTTGTTACACGGACAGATTCTTTCCTTGCATGTTGGGTTAAACCATTTTAATCTGTTTACATTACATTATGTATATATTTGGAGGTATTAGGTTTTGTACATTTTGAACCATTGCACTGGACACTTTGGTATGATTTTGTCTGGAATTTTTTGGTTAATGTAAGTCCTAAGTTAATTCGTTGTTGTCATTGAGTATTTAATTTGTATATTTCCTGATTGTTCATTATTAATCTCATGCAATCTATACTGTATATAGTTCAGCTTGTCTTGCAAGGTATTGGATGGTAATAAGCTTCTTTAAAATACACCGGCCACTTAAATATTGATAGTTAATTCCGTATTTATTTGTTAACTAAGGGATGTTCTGGCTTTACATCAATTTCACATGTGAAATAGCATAGTTTTCCTTTCACAGGACTGTGACTTACTCAGTTTTTCTGTGTAGTTTCTCAGGAGCACCCCAAGCTTACATTAGTCAACAAGATTTATCTGACCTCCTTTCTTCCCCAAGTGAATATTTTAGAAGTGTCTTTGGTCTCCAGCTGACAGCAGTGTCCCATTATGTCACCAGTTAAAGCACTCTGTGTGTTTTGCCTTTAAACTCTTGGGGGTGGGAGAGTATAGATCTTCCTGTAATTAAATTATTTTAGTGATAGTGGACGCTCTCGTGTATTTTCCAGTTACAGTGTGTTACTGTAACTGAGTGTTGCAATACATAATAAGAAAAAAAAGTTAAAATGTGCAAACTGAAACTATTTTGACAAACCTTTTGTCACTGCTACTTCTGTAGCAGCTTTTATTCTTCTGCTCAAGGCAGTAGTTGTACAATTAGACATCAGTGTTACATAGCATGCAAGTCACGCGTACTTCTAACATTTAGGATTTTTATCCTGAGCAGTTACTATTCACACAGATTTTTAATCTTTCTATTCTGTAATATTGTCAACTTTAATTATGAGTGGTGACATTTTACTCAGCTTTAGACATTCTACAGAACAGCTTTCTCCATGCCTCTATTCTGATTTTTTTAATGTGAATCATGTTTCCAGTCTTCTGTTTTAAAAGAATACAATATTATATACAGATGGTGCCTTCTGTGTAACATCAAACATTTGGTGCTATCTAGTTTAAAAAAAAAAAAATAGTAACCTCCATCTTCTTGTACTTATTTCTAGGTTGCCTTGGAGAAGGTCTTTAACTTTGCTGTTTCAAATATATTTGAGACAAGAGTTGCTGGTCGAATGGTTGCTGATATGTGCCGAGCTGCAGTAAAAGTGAGAGAAAACACTCTGATTTCACTTGATCTTTAGTTTAAAAAAACCCAAAGCCAATACTACTACTTTTTCTTATGCAAGATCTTTAATTTTTCGTGTAAATACAGATGGTTTCTAATATTAATGTCTTTTCTGAAACTGGATGGTTGCATATAGCAGTATTTCAAGAGGTTAATTCACAAGTATTTTTCTTGCATTTATGTTAAATTTAGTATAGGTTTTATTGAATGTTTAAAAATCATGATATCAGGTTGACTGTAGATCGAATTGGAGTTGAGATACAGTCTGTTCTTCTCTCTTTTTCAATAATGTTGTTAGAAAATTTTTGTCAATGTGTGCGCTGAGTTCCATAGGGCGTCTTTTTTTTAAAATGGGCTATTTATGATGCTGTTTCCAGTGCCGCCCTGAAGAATCCTTGAAGCTGTTTGTACCACATTGCTGCAATGTTATAACTCACCTCACAGTCAGTAAGTTTATAAGATTTCTAATGTTATTTGCTTTGGTTTGGGTTGACTTTTGTTAAACATAAAAATAATATTTAAAACTTCTGTGTGTTTTCCCCAGCTTCATTTCAGTGGTGGAAAATTAATTCTGTCCATTATTTCGTCTAAAAAAAATCAAACCAACAACTTTTTATGTGTAATTTCAAGACAGAACTCTATCAAGCTACAAGAGCATACTTCTTTAAAAATGTGGCAGTTTTGAGGAATGTCTGGAGACATTTTATTCCTCAAAAAGCATTCAAGATGTTAAATTAGCTAAAATATGAATTGGAAGGTTGCAATGGAAGGGTTGGGAGTAAACTTTTGGGATGCAAGAACCTGGTTTATGATTTAGCTTGTTGGGAAAACTTGACTGCAGCATAGTTACAGCAGTGCTTATCACTTGTTCCTCTAGATGATGATGTATTACATGATGAAGAACTAGACAAGGAGCTACTTTGGAATCTTCAGCTTTTGTCAGAGGTATCACAAAGAATGTTCTCCCCATGCACGTATATCATTGAATCCTGTTTAATACCACTGAAAGAAAAAAATAATAAAACTTCTGCTGTTAAATCAAAGTAAATGTTGCATGAATGACATTGCATAACGTCTTTTTCTTATCTAATTTTAAATGGGACATAAGTGGCTGCTGTTTGAAGAAAATAAACATATGGTGTGTATGTGGAAAAAAATTAAAGCATTGAATACAAACAATTATTGAGGGGTAGAGAAAGAAGAGGGACACATGCAGGGAAAAACATAAGATGTTTTTGGTAAAGATAAATCTTTTAAAATTAATCTCAAAACGTATACAACTATTGCTAGAAAACTTTGAACGGCATCAAGAAGCAATGTATATCACAGTTCTTATGTGTTACTTAAACTTTTCCAACAGCAGTAGAAGTGGTAGTTCATGTGCAAGTTCAGTCTTCGAATTCAGTGTGACGTACAGAACGAAACCTGGTGCAGGATCAGTTGAGCGGTGTAATCCTCTCTTTAGTCCTCTAGGACAAAATCAGTTATGTTTACCTTTGAAATATTTGTCTTTCCTATTAGATCACTCGAGTGGATGGAAAGAAGTTGCTACCGTACAGGGAGCAGCTTGGGAAGATACTGCAGCGAACCCTACATTTAACCTGTAAGCAGGGTTACATTCTGTCTTGTAACCTACTGCACCATCTTCTTCGTTCTGCTACACTTATCTACCCCACAGAGTACTGCAGTGTGCCAGGTGGCTTTGACAAGCCTCTTTCTGAATACTTTCCTATCAAGGCAAGGATTTTCATTTATTTAGGATTAGAGGATTTGACTTTTTTTTTTTAAAAACAATCATATACTATATTATTTGTTTTTATTTGGAGTTTTCTGAACATAGGTAGCAGCAGTGGAAAGTGTAATTGAAAGATGCTTTGGGCTTTGAAACGTATAGCAAATTACAAGTTACTTAAAATTATATTGATAGCAAAAAATGAATACTGACTGTTGTTTTGAGTAGTTTTATAACATGACATATTAGTGTTTTCTGACGTGTGTTTTACAATGATTGCTTGACTACAATAAGATAATGCAAAGCAAGAGCGCCTGCTCATGTTTCTTAATCTTGTAATATATGATGCATTTAATTGAGACCCAGCTAATATGAAGTACAGTGGTATAAACAGTTAAGTTTGGAGTTTAGCAGGAGAGTTTTGCTGTTCACTTTAACTTAAACATCCAGTCATAGGAAGCATTGTTGCACTGGGAAAACTTAGTCTTTCATCTGCTTTTGTGGGTGAGAGCTGCAGCCTTTCCTTGATTCTCTTGTTTAAATGTGGTTATCAGATATACCAGGTAACGGTGAGTGCATGGAAAAATGAGTACATCAGTGCAAAACAATTGCAAGGAAGGAGATATGATATTTTACGGGTAGGTAGAATAATAAATGAACAATGACCTACACTGAGCTTGAGATAAAATGAAAGTAGAAGTGGCGATATTAAAAATTACTGAAACTGTCAAAAGTAATATGCTAGTCTGCTGTTAAGACTTTCAGGTCAATATATCAGTATTGGAGATGAACAGTGTAGCAGTTTTCAGCTGGCCTATTTGAATATAAAACTGCGTTGTGCTGAAAAGTGTTCTTTTACATAACTTTACGACTGCAGATAATCTAATGCCTTTTACTGAAAGCTAGTACAGTTTTATAAACTGATGGGAACATCCAGTTGGGCCAGATACTCATTTGAAAACAAACAAAAAAATCTTAATTAATTCCCCCACACAAAAATAATTTTTTTTTTTAAAATTCCTCCTCTGAAATTGAAAAAATTTACAATTACTTTGCTGTTCCATACATGAATGGCTACTGTAGAAAGTGTATATTATGTCAACTCTTAATTGGCATTAACAGCTTGAGTTTGTCACTTACACACTTCCTACCCTGCCCCAGTGTAAAACTGCAGTTCTGTCACTTTCTCAAGTAATATTTGTGGAGGACTAGCCTGCTCTTCCAAGGAAGAGAAGTAATAGCAGGCTACATTGAGTAAGTGTGTATTACTGTAGTTCTTTGTACTTTTTGTCCAGTCAGATCAGTCAGGCATTTTAAGAACAGATGGTGAAGTTTTGAAATATTAAATTACCATGTAAAATTGGACAAAGACAGGAAATGGTAAGTGAAGACTGCAAAGGCCTATCTATTAATTAATACAGTCCTAAGCACGGACCTCATGTTTGAAAATGAACTAGTAATAAATACTGACTTTTTTCTTCCGAGTACTCAAGTGGTGTTAATTCTAGAGCAAGTCTGAGTTCTTTATAAGCCAAAATATAAAAAGTTGTCTTTGTTATGGGATGACCTAGATTGTATGGAATGTCCAACTTAAAATTTATCTTTCTTTTTTTTATTTTTAAAATGAAAGTACTAAGTTTTCTGATTGTGGTTCAAAACTGAAAAGGAGTATTATTAAATGGGCTAGCTTCTTTATGTTCTCTATAGGAGTATCAAAAGTCTGAGTTGTACTTAAGAATATTTCTGAATTTGTATCCAGCCAAAGGAGTAACAAAGTTAAATTTGAATTAGACAAGTACAGTCCTTTGCCTTTTAGTCCTTTCGGGTATGTGTTATTTTCCAGGTACATGTAGATGTTGTAGCAGGTTTGGGATTTCTATTTGGTTTTATTGTGTTCTTGGTTTTTTTCCTGGAATTTTCAGGATAACTGGTTTACAGCAGAAGCTAGTTCATGTGTTTGGTTTTTTTTTAGTAATATTAAATGCCTTTTTTTTTTAAAAGAAAATTTGTTTCATAGTTTGATTAATATCAAATGTCTTTATTTACTATAGGACTGGGGTAAACCAGGTGACCTGTGGAACTTGGACATCCAGTGGCATGTTCCTTCATCTGAGGAAATAAACTTCGCTTTTTATTTGCTGGATACTTTTCTTCAGCCTGAACTCACCAGACTAGAGCACTATGCAATTGGAAAACTAGAAATGTCCAGGTTAGTGGTGATATGTAATATGGAGAAGGTACATTTATCCACTCATGTCTGTTTTAAGTAGTTATTGCCAATCATGCTGGCACTATAAAAATTAAGGAGTAAAATACTATAATGTTACACTGTCTTAGATGTTATTCCAAGTATCTTTCCAAGATTTTTAACTCTTAAGAATATGTGCAGCTTGGAAGTGCATTTCATAAAATGGATAACACATTATTTTGAACAGAATCGCTCTTTTAAAAAAAAAAGTCTCAAGACACTTTATGTTGGTATAAAGACTTTTCTGTTCCGGATTTTTTTTTTAATATGTGCCACAAATTATGTTCCCATTTAACTGTAGTCAGCAATAAAAAAAAGCTTTTCTTCTAGACTCTTATCCTGTTACTTTGGCACAACCATTTGTGTTCCTAAACTATGAAGTGGAACACAGAACTGATTTGGCTTGGAAATCTGCCTCTCTCCACTTCTTTCCTATGAGTAAAAGGTACATAGTGTGTCCCTGCAAAAAGTGGTAGTGAAACTGAGGCGGTAGTGCAGAGTCAGTAGCATAACAAATGGGAATGGAGGCATGAACACTGTTGCCCAATCTTGTTAAGCTCTGTTAGTGTGAAACCGTGGCTCCATAAAGGTAGTTTCCTAAGCACAAGATAATCATGAGTTTAGTATGTGCTAAAGCATTTACAAATATCAAATAGCTCAAGCTGTTTACAAGCATTAAATCTCGAACATTCTTTATTTCTCATGTTAAACCTTCACGTCCTTGAAGCTATATATACTCAATTGATGTTCATAGCATGTGACGTTATACCTCGTGCTGTAAAGTGCAGCCCTACATGAAGCAGGGCATGGTGTATCAGACTGCTAAATATTTTTCTGTCTCACCAAGTTCCCACTTCTTTTTTCATCTGAAAAAGGCAATATACGCTTGACAAATCAATGCCACCAAACTGCGATCAGAAAGTATACTTAGACTAAAAGAAAAAAGGATATGCTTCCTATTTACGTCTTTGGTTTATTTGTATGTTTCTTTTGTTATTTTCTTTTCTCTTTGACACCTTGTACGTAAAAATGTTAATTTATAACAGGATTGGACTTTGATTTGGTCAAGGCTTCACTGTGCTACCTAATATAAATAAGCGGTGGTGATTTGGGAGAATATAGCCAAATGCATGAAGTGCAAATTAAATTGGAAGGCAAGATAGCAAAGCTGCAAGAGTAGAGAATACCATTAGTTGCTGAGGGAGTAACAGTTGTGAATAAATGGGATATTAGGTGAGCCTGCTGTTGCTGTGAATTGCAGTATTTCTGAAGCTTGAATTCTTGTCAAATTTCTTTTTTTTTTCCAGTGTATTCCATGAAGTAATAATTGGAAATCAAACATTTTTTATGTATTTAGGAGCTTCAGAGTAAGATTTTTCTATTACAAAAGATAAAATGAAAAATTCTAACAGCCTTTGTTGAACATATGTATTTACAGAGTTGATAAGTAATGCATAAGTACTAAGAGCCCTTCAGTTAGGGAGCCTCTTAAGAGGGCTGAAAGGAGTTATTTTACAAATCAGAGCGGCTTACTACAAAGATGAGAACAAAGGGCAAAATTTGTAACTACATACTAAATGCTACAACTTCAGATGAGACAGCTTTGAAAAGAATTCCTTAATTCTCGATAATAACACAGAAAAAAGTAAGCTGCATTATAATTTATCTTCAGACTGTAAAACACTCACTCCGAAAGAAAGTATTCCCTCATCCTACTCATGGTGGGAAGGACTTTTCTTGGCCTTGGGGTGGAGAGTTATTCCTTGGGGTTTATCTGAGATTTAGATAAAATTCTTCAAAACAATTTTTTGGGGTAAAGCTGTCTGTTTTGAGATTAGTTTATCTCATTATACTGACGTTTCCTTCACTGTTTCAGAATGTAAAATCTCCAAATCAAGTTTTTCAGAAAACAAAGTTGAATGTTTCAGAAAACAAAGTTGAATGGAGTTCTGTAATAGAACTAGGTTGGATCAAAAAATGATTGATTTCTGTAGTGCTCCCTCTCGTTTTTATAAGTGATATAGCTAAAGAAAAGGGCTTTTATAAAACTTCACCAAAAAATATGGTTTATCATTTGTATATTTTCAAGCATGTAATAGATAAGTAATCAGGTTTTCTTCTTTGTTTAAGAGATGATGTGCAGCAGTGTCTTGCTATAGTGCATAACTGCTTGATTGGTTCTGGGAACGTTCTGCCTCCTCTAACAGGAGAAAGGGTGGCTCATCTGTAAGTAAAATTTATTTTTATATCACAAACATTCTTAGCAATTATATTCATACTGGTTTTTAGTGCTTATTGCTATTATCACACAACTGCTTCTACTGGCTATTTTTAAGGAAATCTCATGCAAGTATAAAGATACAGAAATTTGAAATAGTGACTTACAGAAATATTTGAGTACTTAAAACGTGAAAGAATGTTAAGTGTTTTTTTCCATGCAAGACTCTGAAAATGTTTTTAAAAAGGTAGGTGATGGCACTACATTGCTGATGCTACTTTATGTAAGGAAATGGAAGCTAGGCATTTACTCATGCCTCTTCTAAAAGAAGCCTTCAAACCATAGTGCACTGCCCTCTTACTAATGTTCCTGTCGCCCTGAATGAGGAAAGTCATAAACATTCTGAACTTAACTTCTTGCCGGCTGTCTTCTCATATTAAAATAGGAAATAAGTCCTGTTTGAATGCTCAGACCCCTGTGAATAATGTCACAGCAGAATCTGGCTATTGGTGCCAGCATACAGTAGAACTCTAACAAAAACGCTTGAGTAAACTTTCATTTTGGAAGTAATAGGAACTTTCTGTTGCGTTACAGTAGTTCAGGCTTTAAAACAGACAACTTTTTAATAGATGAGATTGCTGCTTTAGCTTCGACTTCTTTGAGAAAGTATGTTGAAATATTATCGTTAGAGGCAATTATGAGTTTGATGTCAGTATTCCTGTTGTTATGTATCATGTTTAAAATATGGAGGGTTTCAGTTAAGGTTATGGCCACAGTCAGTATTTGGTGACTATAAAGTTGTTGCTGACTTTTTTCTTCCCAAGTGCCAGGTACTAAAAGTGCCAGGGAGCATTGATACAGTCTCAAACACATTACTTCAGGTGCCTAGCTTCTGTGAGCTGCTTGTACAATGGGAGAGGCTCCTCTTGAGTGTATGTTAGAACATTCGTTAAGCTGGAGAGCTCTGTAGAGGCCATCTTTTTCCATTGACTATGTAAGAAATTCAGGGAAGTAATCTTTCAGTTAAAGGGGCAGTGCAGGGCATTCAGGCTGATTATGACTATCTTCTAAAATAAGGACTCCAACACTTTTCAGGAGGCATTGACTGTTCCTGTACCAGCAATGTGCTGCTGGTCCATATTGGGAAAATGGGGGAGCATGTTGGCATCAGTTCTTGATTCAGTCTGAATCCTGCTCTAGCATCTGTTAGGCAGTGAGCACTAGGTGCTTGCGGTTCATATAGCTCCACGGATTCAAGGACAGAGTTTCTGGTGTTGGTCCTTCAAAGGAGAAGGATTTTTTGTTCTTGGATGCCTTGAACTTCAAAATATAAGACTATCTTGGCCCAAAAAGTCTTCAACACCACCAAAAAAAAAAAAAAAAATCTGTTGTAGCTATAGTGATCTATTAATCAAGGAAGAAAAACCTGGGTAAGAGTAAGCAGTTTTGTACCCTTGTCTAGGCTATCTGGTTGTCAGTAATGGAAGCTTCATTTGGTAGAAGAAGGAACCTCACCACCTGTGGAGAAGAGTGAATTGCAGCTGTTGATAGAAGGTGTTCATGTAGACCGTCTCTGGTTTTGTGTTGGTGTGGGGTGTTTAGAATCATCTTTTTATATTGTTGGGCGAGGTCTGTAAATTCTTAATGTACAGATTAGGACATTAGCCTATAATCAACTTCTAAATTACTTGTATACTTACGGAAGATTTGCTTCATTCTGTTAGTTATCTGTGCTGCCGTATTAAATATATACAATTTACATGAGAACATGCTGAAATAAATTTGTTACTGAAGAAATCAAAATCAGACTTTTCTCACATAATCTGAATTTTGGAACTCAATAGTTTATTCTACTAAACGTCTGCAGAGATTCAGAGTCCACCATTATCTCGATTTGGACAGACTTTACACGTATTGATGAAACATCTTATAGCCACTGTGAGCAGGTCTTACCTCCAAACTTTGTATTTATATTAAGGCTTTTTGAAAACATGGTTAAGGCAATTTATCTTTTCAGTGACTTTATACAGGACTCTGGAATTTGCCTGCTGAAGTTGAATGAATTTTAAGTAAGCTTTAGTTCTCATTCTTTGTATGATTTAAATTATCACAAACGGAACATGGATTTTTAATGAAGGAGACAATCTGAGGGAAGTAGACTGAGTTTGTGCACAGTGGGTTGTAGTTTGGCCTAGTAAGGTGGACTAAGTACTTAAGGAGATCCTGTTGCACTTCATATCAATTAGATGTTAGATCCCTGTCAGTTTATTCAACTTACTTAGCAAGAACAGTTACAAAGGTCAATATAAATTTAGCATCTTGAGAGATGAGGCTGAGTTGATCCATCCAGGACAGATGGTGTTCATTCTAGTGATGCTTCCTATGAAATGTATATTCTGTTTTAATGGGTTACTGTATGTAAGCAAGGGTCACAGAAGGGAATTGTACCAAGAAGGAAGATGTCCTCTCCACTGCCTTATTCCCTCCTCTTCCTTCCCCAAGAAATAACTCAAATATTTGTAATGAGAGAGATATCTTTTGATTTAAAAAGCAATATTAAACAGTTTCATGTGAATACTGTTTTCGATCCCATATGTCCATGAAATTATATCCAGTTGGAATGTAGGAGGTGTCTTGATGAACTTGCTATTAAAACAGGAAAAAAGTTTGATTTTAATTGTTATTGTGTAGTGAGTTCCTGGGATTTTTGTTTTTGTAAGATACCAGTTCACATTCCCAAGCCTGGTCCCATTATATATAGTGGGAATGCACATAAAGCACTCAGATTTGAAACTGAAGGGCTTTTATTGGAAGTGACTGAGTCAGTTACCCAGAACACCCTTATTCTAAGTACTGTGTATTCACAGTAAGTACTTACCACTAGTGGTAATGATATTCACTGTCCTAACATGGCAGTATAGGAATATTTTTGAATGCAGGTATTGGTAAATGGCTTGATACATTTAACATTAAAAAATTCTACATGTATACTTCTAAGACAAACTGGCACAGGAGATTTCTTGTCAGATGCTTCCTACGCCACTTAACTCCAATGAACCATAGCTGATCACACACCATGTAGTACAGCAGTGTTATTTGTGCTTGCTGTAAAGTAGAGCTGAGTAGGTGTAACTGCTAGATTTTCCTTCATCTTGATGGTTAAGGATACCTGAAGATTTCTTGCCAAGAAAGACAGATGATGAGTATTTGTTTCTTTAAGATTCTCTAGCCTGCTCACTGAATGAAAGGAAAGTCACGTAGATGAGGGAGAGCTTGGAGCTATGTAATTTGAACCTCAGCAAAAGAAATATGTGGGTAGAATGAACTTTAAAACTTCGTGTGTAGCGGGATGATGAACTAGATATGATGGTTCGGTTAGTACTGTAAACTCTATCTGCCTGCAGGCTGCTCCTGCCACCGAGATGCTTTTTCCTTGAATATATGGGGTTTATTTTTCTGTTTGACAACTGAACGCTACCCAAATATTTGCAGACCTTGTTTTTGGGGTCTGTTTGCAATCTTGCTTGGGTGACAGGCAGGGGAAGGCAGTGGCAGGAATAAGGGAGAAAGGCTGCTTTCTCCATTAGGAGCAGGCTGTAACAGCATGAGACCACTGTACCTGGTTTGATCATTAGTTTAAGTGACTCAGTGACTAGTACAAAGCAAGATGACTTGACTGAGTGAGGAAGTAGGTTTTTTTGCTTAAGTAATACAGAAAACTAATTATGAAAATTATATATTGACTGTATGTCACAGATGTCACAAGCTGGCCAAATGCTTATTTCATTATTGGTGGTCATAATTGACCTGTGTTGTTACATAAAATTCCCATGCATTAGATGCGAGGTGTGGGTTTTTTTGGATGGATGAATTTTAAATGACAGTATTACATAAATGTGGTAGTCTTCTAGAGGGATGAGAATATAACAAAAGTTATGAGCACTGTTTTGGGAGAAGAAAATGAGTGAATCTGGATTCAAGTTCCAAACCTTTCTGTTTTGGATGAGATGAATGCATGAGACCTGCTTTCCACTAACATGGTAACTATTTGCTTCTTGGTGTTTTGTTGTTGCTATAATTCTTTTGAAGTTACTTCAACAGCAGGAAAATAGAGCTGTTGCAAATACAAGGCCTGCCCACTAGCGTGGAGACTACTACATTTTACTTATAAGTATTTATAAGATGGTGTATTACAATTCATCAACATCATTTTATGGAAATCACTTACAGAAACTTGTCATCTTGAAAAGTTTGTGGGATGTCACTTGGTCCATTTCTATGGACTTTTACAGGTTTTTTGTTCCTCAGTGTCAAACACCTGAGAGTACCCAATAATTTCAAAATGTCTTTCTTCATTTCTCCTTGTTAAGAATGTCTTGTGTCTTGGCAGTTTGTGTTTATTTTATTTACTAGCTATTGAAAATAGGTTTGCTCCTTGAATAGTTAATGCACAAAATTTTTCTGTTGATTTCTTCTTTTTTTTATTGTTTTTCTTTATTATTTGATAAAGCTGAAACTGAATAGAATTCTCCAGCATTGGTCTGGTATGTTCTCCTTGTTAGACAGAATCAAATCGTACCCTTATTTTCATGGCTTAGTAAATACTGGTTAGAGTAAAGGTTTCAAAACTTCTGTTTATCTACAAGTGTGTACATTGGCATGAGCCTTCTTAAATCTCCTATCAGTCTAGGTTAATGTTTTCATGTTGATTCATTAGTTTCTCTTACTTCTTTTTTTATCTTTTGATGACTGGTAGGCTCCGAACTGAAAAGTGATGTATTTAGCACAGAAAACACATTGTTAAATTGACCAACACTTGACTTGAGTGTGCTCAGTATACCCATAAGTATACACTCTGTGTGTGTGTACATACACACACTCGTATACACATCAGCATAGCTGTCGTGAAGTGCTTGAAGAGTGATTTCCTTGTTTAGTGAGCTTGAGCACAAAAGGTTTAGGTTTCATAATGCTCCGACTTTCTCTGAGACCAACCAGTTCTCATGTGTAGCTTGCGATTTTTTTCTTTTTTTTTCTTTTTCCCCTTCCCAATTTTGGGAGCAAAATTCCCGTGTGTGTTTTACATGAATGACCTAAATAATTTATATCCTTCTGAAAATCCCATCATAGCTTAATTAAAAAATAGCTCATGCTATTTTAAATGCTTAGTGTTACTGTGAATGTTTCATACATGAGCAGGTGTTTTGGGAGATGATAGGCAATTCAGTAGAAAAGAAATTTGTGCACAATCCATGCACAAATAAAATGCATAATTGAAACTTGTCAGAATTGAAAGGAATAGTTAAATTTCAGTAGGAAATAGAACTTTAATAAATGTCACTTGGTGTTGACTTTATTTTTTATCCTGTAAGCAGCAAGGAATTTAAACTTCATCTTTTTTGGAGGATGAATGAATTCTCTTCTGAAGTACCATGCATAACAAATTAATAAAAAACTGTTTCATGACTCAATAGTGTGTATTTATATTAATATTCCACATAGTGCTCTTCTTCAGTAGAGATGCCATTGATTTCAGGTGTGTTCTGTGACTTACTTTTTTAATGCAAAATGGGTAGTTACGAGAGGAAGAGAAAAAAGGAGTTGAGGAGGCTGCGAGAGGTTGTGAGGAGCAATCCTTTATGACAGCAGTAGTTTTTTGTGGCTGAATTAAGGTGTTCAAAGCCGTAGAGTCAGAGCTGTGGTGAGTTGTCCTGACATAGTTGGGGAAAAATGAATACACAGTTTTTTCTGTGCCTGCAGAAACACAGTGCAATGGTTGCTCTGCCACACGAGATGTGTGCAGGTACAGATAATGCTTCCGTGCACAGAGTCTACCCTTTTTCTTAAGGGGCCGCTGTAATTGTAAGTAATATCAATCTCCCTTTGTTATAATGACTCTAACGGTGTGCAAATAAAGATTATTCCAAATGCAGACAGTGTAAAGCTCTTTAAGGTTGAGAAATCTTTCACTGACGTTCAGTTGAGTTCCCCTTTGCTTCACTTCCCTTCCTGGCAGCCTACTTAGAAACAAGGTAACACTAAGCAGCTGATTTAGGGAAGCAAAAACAGGGTTACTCAGAGAACATCCGTTTTTTGTCTCCCTCTTAAATACAGCTTGGTTAGTTAGGATGCAGCATTGCTCTACTCTTGCTACAGACGTTGGTAGGAGCTTTCTTAATGTCCTTTCACCAAGGTGTTCAGACTACAGGTCAAGGATGAGACCACTTCTTTTAAATGTGTAAGGATGTGATATCGTATGCTGAGGGGCAGGGCTAGCTAACCTCTCTTGGCATCTCCAGGAAACTTCCCAGCTCTGCTTGGGGAGCTGCACACAGAAAAGGAAACAGTTACTCCTCCACGGTGAGTAACCCTGTCTTCTCCTTGTTCACCTTTCGACTGTTGTCTCTTAATCTCTTATGTCAAAATAGGTTGATGCAGCCCTTGATCTAGTCCTTAACATGGCACGGCGTTTTTTTGCAATTAGAAGAATTTCCTCTGCAATTGTTTCAGTGGAGTGATGCTAAAAGTTATTTGTTTCTGAAAAGCTGTATCTGATTACTGAACTGTACTTATATACTGAGGAATATGTATACACAGACTTGAGTAAAGTGCTCTGTAAAATGTCTGGAAGTTGAAAAACATGGTGCATTAATTTTTCTCAAATAAAGACTCTTTAGTTTTTGTACTGTGACAAATAAGGGAATGAATTCTTCAAAGTTCTGTTTAATTGGGATTTCTGTTCCAGCTGTAATTTTGGATACTCTTTGTTCATAAGTTTTCTTGGCAGTTTGTGTTGAAAACTGTTGATACAGAATGAAGCACAGTATTATTTATACATTGCATGAAGTATTGTCCTGAGAGTCTTGCTATCAGTATTGACTGAAGTTAAGAAAAACATTTCATGCCTCTTCCTTTTGTGTGTCCAAAGTAAAACACTTACAGTTTTCTCTGGCTCGGTGGCTGACACTTACAATGCTGAATATTACTAGCGTGGATCTTAGTTTGTGGGCCAGCTATAAAACTTTGTTGCATTTTGAACATAATATTTTTATCCTGTTAGTAGCCTTGTTGAAATAAATGGTTCTGCCTGTGGAGTAATGTCATGGTGAGTGTAAGGACTATACCAGGCTAGTTCTTGATTACTGGATGCTATGTGTTGAGTTGTTACTCCTGGTTTGCTGAAGTGTAGAGAGAGCTTGGAGTGTTGTTTTTCCTTTGTTTTAAATGTTAGAGATTTGGTTCGGAACTTGGCTAGCTGGCAAAGAACAGTTGAATGTGTTTTGCTGGGAGTGGGAAAGAAGCGCAAAGATTTGTAATCTTTCTGTAGACTACCTGAGGAAAACTGGGAAATTGCACTTTAATTTTCCTTGCCTCATAGGTAGGAAAGCCTTATGTGAACTTAATTTGTGTATTTATTTCAGGGGAGACTGTTTAAGCATAAAAATACATTAAAATACTGTAGAAAAAAATTACTATGAGCTCATTTACCTATCAACATATCCAGCATACTGTACCAGAAAAAAAAGTAATTGCTTAATGTCTAGCTGCCTGAGATTGTTGGACTTACCTGTTACCTTCTGTGTTCTAAGAATTAATAGTATTTGGGGGGAAGGTTCACGCCTCTTTTTTTTTTTTTTTTTTTTTTTTTCTTTCTTCTTCTCCCCCCCAGATGTTAATTGCAGAAATATCCCCTCTCTGTATCTTCCCAACTGGAAAGATCTGATCTTGGAGAAATACATAGCAAACACTTTCAAAGTCAATCATGTAGATGATTCTAAAAAAATCAAGTGTGTGAGACCATAAAAACTTTATTAATTTATTCAGGACCAAAGTACAGGATTGATATTGGATATTTTGGAAATTGTATTAGTGGCCAAGTTGTACCTTAAGCACCTAAGCCAGTGCTGAGTTTTGGGGTGAAAAAGAAGAGGGAAGACTTTTGGAATGGCTTATTTTCAAGTTAACCTAGCACTACCAGAATTACAACAAGGAAAATTAAATTAAGACTTCAGTTCTTGATATCTAAATCAATTAGGAAAAAGACATTTCAGTTTGACATTTTTTCATGCAGATGTGACTGTTGCAAGGGTTGTGAAGTCAGTTTACCTAATTTTTGGCGGCAAGGTTTTTTCCTTCATCTAATCAACACAATAATTGTAGTGCTCATGTTTTAATGTGTTCACTTTTACAGGAGAAACATGACCCTTATTTCTGGTTCTGACAGACAGAAGTTTGCCATGCCTGAAATCTTAAAGTTTATTTTAGTATCTCGTGGTGCATGCTCAGATATAGAATCTATAGTGTTTTCTGATATGTTATTTAGCATTTGTAATAGGAGTAGATTCACATTGCTTCACTTAGCTTTGTTTGTTCTGTTTATACTGTCAATGCAATTTTATGTGAAGATGATTTGTATAGGGATTACTTGCTGCTACTATTTGTTTACATAATACACTGGTGTGTTTTGTCCTTGAAAGCTTGAATTTGTCTACCTTAATGTTTTAGGGGGTGAGATAGTAGGTTTAAAAAAACCAAAACAAAACAAAAAAAACAACCGAAAACATAACAACCAAAACAAACAAAAAAAGCCACACAAAAAACCCCAAGTGTATGTTCTTATGTCTTTTAAATTCATTGGCATGTGATACCTGAATCTGTATTTTTTTGCATGGTTACATAAAAGCAAATCCACAAAGACTAAGAATTCACTTTTAAAAAAATATTTTGGATAGATAAGTTTGACCTAAATCCTGGAAGAAGCATGGCTTTATTTTTCAGTATGGTTATTAATAGTGAACTTCATATAGCAATAAGTAGGACTTCTGTACATAATGAGTACATTTCTTTGCTCTATAAAGAAAGGACCAAAGTCAGAAAAGCTTCATCAGCTTGTCAGGAAAGGATTCTGCCTCAGCAGTCAAATTCTCCTTTCCTTTCTAGACTAAGACGACTAGGAGCCACACTTGTTTTGATGAGTGTATTTATAGGTTTGACAATGAGTCCAAATCTCTGGCTATTTAACAGAACTGATGAGGTTCTGTTAAATGAGAAATCAAGATTCTGGGTTCAAGGTGATGTCCTTATGGTGTACTTGTCTCTGACAAACAGTCGGACCCATAGGTATGGTTGATTTATAAATATTAGAACTGAGGCATATACTATTAGTAAATGCAAACATCTTTGGCGCTACTGGCATGAAATTAACTTCTTTAAAATGAATTAAATGTCAATGAAATTCACATAGTCAATGATTTCCATAATGTGTAGTAATACTTGATTTGTTTACATGCAGGGTCCCAAGTATGGTGTCTTTGGAAGAGACAAAACTGTACACTGGTGTTGAATACGGTAAGTAGATCCTAATTCTGTTCAGACAGGTTTTAAGTGTTGTTTTCATTCTTTTTTTTTTCTGCTGTAAAAACAGTAGGTTCTTTTTGAGACCATAATTTTGATTCTTCTCTTTATATTAAATGGGCTTTTTTGGCCAGCACAAATTCTTGCGTACACACCGTTTCATCTTCAGCGATGGTATACAAGATACAAATCTGCTGCAGTAATATGGCTGGGAATGGGAGCTCAGGTCCAACCCCCTGGTCAGAATGGTTGGCCCATGTACTTCCGCACAGATGAGAGGTGCAGGAAGGAACACCCGTCACCCAAGGACTGCACTTGAGAGGCAGAAGGAATCAAGGCACAACCTGCTAAAGGCTGTGACAGCTCCATTAGAAGAAAACTATTTTTCAGGCTTTGTGTGTATTCTTCACCATCTTCCAAGTGAAGGTGGGCTATTTAAATGAGGAACTGAGGAACACGGTAACTGCTTATCGCACTGTTAAATGGTTTTAGGTGCTTTAATACTTCTAAAATCTGGTCCATTAGCTTGCAAGTGGTGAGTTTGTAGCCATATAATGTATAATAAAGAATGGGCATTTATTTAGTGGTCTTTTGCAGCAGTTAAGATTTTTCTGGTTTAAAAATTTCCAAGGAGACTCGTTGTATCATTGATCCTTCTTTCTTCGGCATTTTTCGTTGTTTAGATTGGGAATGTCTGTTCCCCTCCGTGTATTGAAGGGGAATAAGTCCCCAGTCTTTTACTGGCTTGATCACCTGATACGTAAAATCTGTATTCTATTGACTTTCTTTTTTACTCTGTTTAATGTGTTACTCAATTTTCATATGCTAAATAATCTGCCTCAATCTGTGGTTAGAAGTGAAGCCAGCTGCCAAGGCAGATAAAGAAGGCTATGTACCTATAAAAAACATACTGTTGACTTGATAAACAAAAGAAGGCCCTATGAGAGTGGTGACCCTAGATATAACAAGGTGGTTATTTTTTATGATAGTCCATACTGCCATTTCTGAATAGTCTGCTCTGGCTTTCCACTGGTTTACTTATCTATAAATTGCTTTTTATGCTATTGTATAATAAATGTTTAATTTTTTTTGTAGATTTATCAAGAGAGAATTATCGAGAAACAATTGCAAGGGTTACAAGGAAATTGCTGCGTAAGTTTAACCGCTCCTCTATCTTTTAAGTATAATTTTATGGATGAGAAACTTGTTTCGTTTACTTAGCCTATAATTTGTAAATTTAAGCTTTGTAGAAATAAAATAAATATTGTTAATTTATAAAGCTCTTTTCCTGTCCGATAATAAATTATTTTTCTTCCAATTGCAGGCTATATACTTGATAATTCAGAAGATGATACCAAGTCTTTATTTCTAATAATAAAGGTATACTTATAATTTGTCATATGTAAGACAAGATTACTTCTTTTGCAAAATAATCACTCTTTGTCATCTTTTTCTTTCTACAGATTATTAGTGACGTTTTACAGTTCCAAGGGTCTCACAAGCATGAGTTTGATTCACGATGGAAGAGCTTTAATCTAGTGAAAAAATCAATGGAGAACAGGGTCAGTGATTTTTTTTGTAAAGATTAGGTGAGGGATGGAAATAGTTCCTAATGTTCAGAAAGACTTTTTTCGTATTTCAATTACTGTTTAATCAGCTTTCATAGTTTTGAAATCTAATTCGTTGGTAAGAATATTGTTTTGCAGTGCTTTTGTACCTTTAGTTGGAAATCTTACGAGTAAATAGCTTAGCATTTCTGAATTGTAGTAACCCTCGGTTTGCATATATCCTTGGACCGAAGTCTGAGATTTGGCATGATGCTCCATTTTGGGCCTTGTTAACTGAGAAATTTCTGCGACCAGAGCTTCCTTTTGCTTGCAGAGTAATAGGCAAATGAAAAACTTTACCAGGGCAAAAAAATCAAGGTTGTCTGCCAAAAAAAAATTCTATGTGAAATTTGCCTGTTTCTAGAAGAAAAAGAGTGCATGGGGAATTCAGTCAGTGCAAATTGCTAATCTGAATACTGAAATCTAAACCCAATTATGTATTTGTTTACAGCTTCAAGGAAAGAAACAGCATATCAGAGCTTTGCTGATAGACAGAGTTATGTTGCAGCATGAGGTAATGCTTTCACTTAAATCTTCACTAACTACTTTACTTGAAAAGCTGATTTGTTATGTTGTCATTTAGCAAAAGATGCAGTAATCCTGCACTAGTGTTTCTCTTGCATGTGTGAAATGTAAACACAATCTGTCCTTTATTTGTGTTTTCTATACAATTTAGCTGAGAACACTAACGATGGAAGGCTGTGAATATAAAACTTCCCACCAGGAGATGATCAGAGATCTTTTGTGTTTGTCCACAAGTTCATATGGTCAGGTAAGGAACAACCCCTTTTAAACTGACATGTCTGGAGTTTTTTTTGTTGATCTCTTCAAGTTATGTTTTCAAGATCTTTGCTTTTCAATTTATTTCCATGGCAACATGAAATACTTACTTCATTTGCATTAGTTGCCAATTTTGGCATAGTTTTTGCTTTAAGCCCCTTCTTTGTCAAATAACTGGGTGGAGAGGCTGCCAACTTAGGTTACAAATTTTAAATTTTTTGAGGGACTTAACTCTAGGCTTCTAAAAACAATAATTCAATAAAAAATTTTAATAAAAATATACCAGGTTGAGGTTTTTAGATGTGATGATGTGATTCATGACACTATTTGGAATGCTAAGTCTGCTTTTAGGAAGTAGCTATGATGGCATCCTAGTTCTTAAAAATATACAAAACAGGTGTGCTGATAGTTGGATTCTGAACTCTTTGCCTGGTGGGAGCTCTCTGTGTGTGTATAAATTCAGATCCATCTACGATGTCTACAGGCTCTTTAGAGTTCTCCTAACTGCATCTGTTATTCTAGCTGTTTGCATTTCAAATTATCTTAAAAACCACAGTGACTGTTTTTGGCAACATAAAGAATTTTCTTTAACTTTGTAGCTGTTCTCAAGTAAATGCTAGAAACAAGAAGTAGGTTTTTATAAACAATGGTGAGCAAGGGTGAGGGGAAGCATGCTATTTACAACCTTCTACAAATAATTTTGTTTCTGTGCACAGATATATCATGTAAATTCTATGCATAAGTAACTGAAATGGATAAGGATGTTATTTTTGTATAGTATGTTTTTGGTTCAAAAGACTTTCCAGTAATGTCTCTCTTCCCGCAGGTCAGAAGTAAAGCTCAGCAAGCATTCTTCACAGCTCTGGGAACGTACAATTTTTGTTGCAGAGATATCATTCCCTTGGTTTTGGAGTTCTTGCGTCCAGACCGGCAAGATGTCACTCAAAAGCAATTTAAAGTACTGTCTCGTTAACTTTGTTTCATGTCTGTCTTTTGAAAGTGCTTTTATAAGAGAATTTTTAATGGTGAAAATGGGATTTGCTTGTTTATCAGCATGACGGATATTTTCATGGCACATAGCTTATGCATGACTAGTGGAAGAAATTATTTGGATTAGATCAGTTGTCAAGAGAAATTTTGTGTTTATATATGTTCCTCATTTCATTGTGTGTTCAGGTATTACACAAATTTGTGTTAACACCTATTTTTAAATTAAGTGAGAAGCTATAGTCCAAGGTGGTAGAACTCATTAAGCAGTTCTGTCAGCTATAGCAGTATAAGAAAATAGCATGAACTGGACAAAAAGTTGATCACCCAGAAAAGTTACACTAAATCAGGTGGATTTTGTATTGAAGTGGTGGGTACTTGCTGATGCTGTCAGGCCTGGAAATGGTGCTGATGCAGCGATGCCAGGATGCAATCTATCTGTCCAGGTGTTTGACAGCATCATGCTCCCTTCCTTCCTCTGCACCCCTCTCAGTCTTCCTGGCCACAGAGGCAGGTTGGACTCTTGTATGGTCAGAACAGCAGCTATGGCTTATTGTCCTGCTCCAGCTGCCTGATAGGTACTTTCAGACAGCATGTGATTACATTGTTTGCGTATCTTATTATCCCTTTTCTTGTTTCTTGATTATTATTTTTTTTTTCTGCCATCCTTGTACCTCCTTTTCTGCATCCCTGTCTCCTCCCAGATAAGCAACCCATGCCTAGTCACTTTTTCCCGATTGGTCCCAGTTTTGCTACACTTACAGCATTTGCTGCCGTACCTGAATTTGGTATTTCTGATACCGTTACCAGGCAGTCTTAGCCTATATGATATTACTGATGTGGTTACCTAGGCACTGTTGTTCTTGTAAGACTCCGCTCTCCAAAAGGTCCCCAAGACTTCCTTCCAATTGCCTGTGAAATTTGGCCATTTCTCACATAACTCCCACTTAATCACCTGTGAAATTCCGCCACCCTTTATTTTACTGTGTAACTCTTGTCAGCTTCTCACACAATCACCTGTCACGTTCACCGTGCCGTGTCCACATCCTGCTCAGTCGGCATCATTTCAGGTGCCTACTTAACAGCATTGTGATTTGCTTACAGCCCAAACATGAATAAGTTCTCGGAAGGGCCAGGTGTGGTACTTGACATTGAGTAAGCTCCTTTATAATGTAATTCAGAAATCAGTCAGCCATTCTGTGGATAAATTAATTGGCAGGGCTTCCAATCTCATTAAAACAGTTCTTTAGAATGAAGAGGATTCTGTGTGAAAAATCCTCAGTATTTTGACAATGGGGCCGTGTAGCTGAATGTTTATGGTACATTTTAATGATTTGGTAATGTGAAGATTAATTTTTATTCTGTGTGGGTGCATGCTTATGTAAGTAGAGATCACTTATATGTGAACAATGCTTTAACTTTTTAAAATTACATCTTCCATTTTGCAGGGTGCCTTATATTGTCTTCTTGGAAATCACAGTGGAGTGTGTTTGGCAAATCTTCACGATTGGGATTGTATTGCACAGACGTGGCCAGCGATTGTTTCTTCTGGGCTTAGCAAAGCTATGTCCTTGGAAAAACCATCCATAGTTAGACTCTTTGATGACCTAGCAGAAAAAATCCATAGGCAGTATGAAACAATTGGATTGGATTTTGCAGTAAGTGTCAGATTGCTTGTTAATGTTAATGTCTTGGATTCTGAGAGCATTTGATTACATAAATGCTTGAGACTCATCTATTATTTGAGTTAGTGTTGTGATGTTTTGATTTCTGTTACAGAGGAATGTAAACATGTATTCTTGAGGCTGAAGTAATGGAGCTTCCTGTAATACTATTGGAATTTGTAACTTTTTGTTAACCTCTAAGGAAGCCTGTTACAGAAAGGAAGTTTAAGTTGCCTTGCGGTGTTAATTATATGGGTCATGCTGATCAGGCGTGAAGATGTGTTTTGGTAGGACAGCGTCATCACATTAACATTGTCAGCATTTGTCGTGTTGTCCCACTGTGCTAACATGCAGCACTCATTACACAACTGCCTTTTGCCTAATCAGTGGGATAAATGGCACGGTACTTAGTTTAAAGAATGAATGCAAATTAATAGAACTCTCTTATAGACAACTTTTACGCTTTAATGAAGTATTAAAGTTTGTATTTACCTTTATCTTAAAATAGAATAAAACATTTACTTGGAGAAATAACTCTACTGTGTGAACACAAAAGCTGTCTCCCCTACTTCTTCATGGGCTTGTCTATGTGGACAGGAAATTCTGCACTCTTCATATGATTCTGAACTCTCCTTATTTAAAAACAGAAACAATCAAACATAAAAACTTCTAAGTTGCTGCTAAGTCCTGAATCTCTGCATTCTCTGTCAATAGGTTCCAGAGAAATGTGTTGAGATAGCTGTTACACTGCAAAAATCAAAACACCCAAGTTCAAACTTCACAGGTCTTCGTTCAGAAGAAATTCAGTTAGGAATTCAGCGACAGAAAGAAAAGAATGCTGAGGCTCTGCGGTAAGTTGAACTTCCATTAACACGAGTTTGCGCTGCTTCATATTTACTGTACATTAAATGTAATAATCCGAATTTGCTAAACTGAATCTTTAAGCTCGTCAAATTCAGAATGTCCAAGGATCATTGTAGTCTGTCTTCTCTCCTGACTTGGCAGCCTCTTTCCTCCACGCTCATATTTCCTTCCTTCCTCCTCCTCTTCTTTGTCCTTCCAGCTTGTGCTGCATTTACTGCATTGCCTTCACCCACCTTACGTTGAGGAACTTTTATTCTGTTTTTAAATGGTTCTCAGTAGCGTCTGGTTGATTATTCCCTCTTTCTCCCTCAGAAACTATGAAAATTTGGTTAACATGCTGCTGGACTGTGTGGAACAAAGAAATCTGTAAGTCTCCCTTTCTGAGCATGAGAATTTTTTTTAGGGGGTGGATTGGAGGTGGCTACATGAATAAATATCAATTGCATCAAGAAGTGCAGTTAGCGTGACCAGAATTGAGTAATGTTTTTTCACCCTTGAGTTAGTTGTCCAAAAGCAGTTTGTCAGTAGCTGTCTTGCATAAAGTGGATTGTGGCTAGCTTCTTGGAGAGTTTTTGCAAAGGTATCTGCAAGAATTGAATTTCTGGAGGTCCTCATGCATTTGCATATGGATTCTGCTTGCCCAAACAGGAAGATGAAGGCCAATGTAGGGGAATCTTGCATTACTGTCTCCTAGATAAAGACGTGAATGAGTCTTGAATTTATTTTCATTGGGAGTTTGATTTGTTAATATAAGGTATCATCACATATTGGAGTTTAGCTTTGTTATTAATTAGGTTAACCTGTTATTTTTTTAATATTTGTTTGTTGGGGGGAAAAAGCTCTGGTTCTGTCTGCATAATACTAACATCAGAATAGATTTTAATTGGTAGCATAGTATTTGTGTTTAAAAACTTTAAAAGAATACCCCTATAGGTCTGTATTTTACATTGAAATGCCAAGATCAAAAAGACACCATTAACTGAGTATGCTTGATTGCACTTGTGTGTTCCCAGAACATTGGAGGTTTCCCTAAATGACAGTTAAGCTCATTGACTATAGCAGTGGCATAGAACATTACTTAAATTAGTCCAAACATATTTACATAATCCATATAATCATTTCTGTGCAAGAGCGGTACATGCAACTTGGCTACTTACTGTCTGTTTTGAATATTTATTTTATTTTTCTAGTCCCTGGAAGTTCGAGCACATAAGTATTGGTTTTCTGTCTCTGCTCCTGAGGGATGATAGGATACTGCCTGTCCGTGCCATAAAATTTTTTGTGCAGTGTCTCAACCATGATGCAATTGTAGTTCGTAAGGTAAAAACAACATAATTATATCTTTTTGTTTTGCAACTAGTTAGATTTTAGATCAGATGTTTGTGGTGTCTTGCTGTGATAAAGCACAAAAATTGGAGTGTACATCCATTCTCACTCTTCCAGCCATGCATGGGTACAAAAGTTCCTAATCCAAGAAGGTGACAGTCTTGGCATGCTGTAGCCATGACACATGACGTAAAGTCTGTAAATTGAGAAAATGTGGAACGTACCTATTCATTCTTACTTACTTCAGAATTTTGCAGGGTTTCTTCTGCAGATGTCTGGTTTTTCCATTTGCAGCTTATTAATTGAAGGGAGCCATCTATGTGTTATATTTGTACCTTTCATTCTGCTTGTCAGCTCAGTGAGGCTTGAAACCAACAGCCGCCACCTTTTCTTCCTGAAAATGATTAGTGGGGAAGTTTTTGTGGGCTGTAAAGGTCACACTTAAGCCATGCCCTGTATCCCCTGAAATTAATGAGATTTACTTCTTTATGGGACGTATCAGCTGCTGGGGTGACGAAGTTCACTCTAATTTTCACTGTTTTTTTAGGGTGCTGAGTAGCTGGCTTAAAATGTGTCTGTAATGAGATGATTAGACACATCCTTCTGGAGTTAAGTGTATGGAATGGATACATTAATGCCCATTTCTTTCTTTTAGGTGGCCATCTCAGCTGTGGCTGGTATTCTTAAGCAGCTTAAGAGAACACACAAGAAAGTGCCCATCTGCCCTTACGAAATAAGTAGGTTTTATTTAATATAAGAAATGTCTTACTAACATTTATCCAAAAACTTTTTTAAAAGCATATTTTTCTAGTTAAATTAAACATAGAATCACAAGTTTTTCATTTCTCTCTGGTTGTTAATGTCCTAAGCAAACAAAATAGGTAATGTAATTGGTCATTTTTCAGTTTGTGGTTTGTTTTTTTTTTTAAAAAAAAAACAGTCTTATCGTTGCGAGTGTGTTTTAAGCTATTCATTTACTTGAAGTGAGTTAAAATTTCAGAGATATGGTCATTCTCCTTTCAGAAAGCCTTCTAATTTGTGAGAATAATTTGTATATCTCCTTTTTATTCTTTTTTTAAGCATTTCAAGTGGCACATTTGTATAAATTACTAAAGGAATCTCTTCTATTAGTGTTACTTTTAATCTCCTAGGGCAAATCTCTGTACAGATTTAATTGGGAGGAGGGAGACATAAAAGCTTTTTAGAATCTTTTATTAAAAGTAAGTCGTAACATTTGCTGGGACTGTTAATGAACAAGTTTCATAGAGTATGAATTCCTGTTTAACCAGGTGGAAACCCTAAGCCTTCCAGCATTCAGGCTGGTGACAGACCAGATAACCAGTGGCTGCACTATGACAGTCAGAGTTTGCCAAAGACTAAGGAAGCTTGGGAGTCGTGTTGCTTTGTGGAGAAAACACACTGGGGATATTATACCTGGCCTCAGTGAGTATCATTAAGCATTAAGATAGAATTGTGAGAGTCGGCAGAAAAAATCCTGTGGGAAATTAAGTGATGTTTGTTAGGTTTAATTTTTTTAATTGAAACAAAAAAATATAATTTACTTTGTCCTTCATGCTCCTTGCTTGTTTTGCCACTGCTGGGTGGTTTTTGTGGATTGTTGTTGTTGTGTTTTTTATTTATTTATTTTCTACCTGCTTCTCTTTGGGTTTTGTGGGTACTATAGGCACATATTTCATATGGCTATTTAACTGCCGGTTTTAAAATGAAGTATGCATTTTTGAAAATTATATAGTTGCAAAATATGCAGTATTCTATCACTAATAATTCTGGTTTGCTTGCTCTAGCAAAACCTTTATAATAATAGACTTAATTTTTTTGTTAATAAATTTTCTTTTAAGTTTTGCTCTTTTGGAGTTGATGATAAATCCTATTTAATATAGAGAATATAGAAAATTATCATAAGCTTTATTTTACTTTGAAACGTGTTACTTTTTTTTTTTTTTTTAAATATTCAGAACTATGACAGTTTATGCTCCAGTTGAGCATCAACCAAAGCTTGGGCGAAGGAGAGATGAGCTGACAGAGGTAAGGGCTTCAGCGTGTTTCAGTTTTGTGGGTTTTTTTAATACTCCTCCTCCTCCTGTCTTTTTTCCTTCTTGATTACTGTGGAGATCAAATTCCCTTCTCTCTTTTAACCTAAGTATTGCTTGGCATTTAAAGATTGCTTACACAAAATTGTGTGGAAACAGATTTGTTTTGCTTGATTGCAAACCAAGATGGAGATTGAACTCAACTATGTAGTTTCATGGCAGCGTGGATATAATCGTGTTTTTAACAAGCACTAAGTGATAACTATTCTGAAACCTAGATCCCCACAAGACAATTTTAATCATATTTTTCTACTTCATTTTCATACTTACTGTGTTAGCATGCAAGAAGAAATTATTATTTTAATGTATTGCAGCTTCTCTGTCAGCGATCATGGAATAATTGTATTAATGAGCACTTTCTTGTTCCCTTTCAATTCTTTATCAGAGTTTAGAACGAGGTAATTAATGACAGTGGGAAAGACCACTTCGTAGGGGTTGTGCTAGTGAAAGGAAAGACAATCCAAAGTCATTAATTAAAATAAAAATCAGAAGTCTTGCAAAACATTACCCAATATTCGCTATAAAATGAGGGGGGGAATGGTTAACCCAGGCATGATTTTTGCCAAAAATAGAATTAAAATGAAAAATGGGACTTGGAAAGATTGGGATATCACTGTGACAATCAAGCACCTCAAAGCTAATCCTTTTTTTTTTTTTTTCTGTTACAGGCAGAACAAATTATATACGATCACTTTTCGGATCCCAAGTTTATTGAGCAGTTAATAAAATTTTTGTCCTTAGAAGACAGAAAAGGAAAAGACAAATTTAATCCTCGCAGATTTTGCCTCTTCAAGGTAATTAGAGTTCAATAACTAAATTGCTTCCATTTTGCAGATAATTATCAAAGTGTGGAAAAGCCACATGCTACTTGGTTTATATCCCACGGTTGCAAAATGTTGATTTTTAAAGGTATGCTGCTATGATTATTCTTATTAATCCTCTCTTCTGATTAACTACTTAGGAAAACATATTTAGAGTAATATAAAAGTATGTAGGAAACTTGTATATAATTCTGTTACAAAAGCAAAGTAATTTCACTTTCTGCATATTCAAATCTCAAACGCTTCACGATCTTGCGTTCTTATGAAGACAGTGGTTTAGACAGATAATTACTGAAGACACTTTCACATCTTGTTTTACAGGGCCTATTCAGAAACTTCGATGATGCCTTCTTGCCAGTTCTTCAGCCCCATTTAGAACAACTTGTAGCAGACTCCCATGAAAGCACCCAGAGATGTGTAGCTGAAATCATAGCCGGCTTAATAAGAGGTTCTAAACACTGGACATTTGAGAAGGTGCTGAAGTAGTATTTTTTGAGTGATTCATGGAAGTTAAGGAATAAGTTTGAATTATTAAACAAATTAAAAGTATGAAGTTGAGGGCTTTTAATGTGTCACCTATGTCCAAGAAAGGACCGGAAAATGTTGCAACACTTAGTGTTTCGTTGCCAACTTTGAGCATAATTCATAGCTTGGTTTGGTGCCTATATAATACTAGGTGTTAGTAAAATGCTTCAAGATTAAAACTACGAAAGGTTTGCTGGTAAGGAGATAGCAAAGCTGACATGGTTTGTAATTTCCAATTGGAATAAGTGTTTATGTCCACCTCAGACTATTACATCTTTATTTAGTCTAGACCTAGCTATCTAATGTTGAAAAATAGTTCTGGGAGAATCAGTTCCTTAATAAAAAATAAATTTTAAAATCTGTGGTGGGGTGGGGAAAGTCTTTGTGTTGTACAAGACTGCTATTCTACCAAAAGCGAAGTGTTTGCAGTCTCTGATACAATTGTACTTAAATCACCATGAAAATGGTGCATACGTAGTCCACAGTATTTCTAAAGACCTTGTAAACAAAATTAAAATAATTCCTGAAATCTTACTTGTGATAGTATTTATTTCTTTTATAAATATTGTACTATAGCTGCTTCTGGAATCAGTATTGTTTTTTCATGATTTGAAAAGATGGAAGGATTTGGGTTCACAGAGGTTGGATGGCCATTTTGTCCTTAAATAGACAAATCTTGTCTTTTGCCTTTTTGCTGAGCAGGTGGAAAAACTTTGGAAGCTTCTCTGTCCATTGCTTCGAACAGCTTTATCCAACATTACAGTGGAAACGTATAATGATTGGGGCACATGCATAGCAACCTCCTGTGTAAGTACCCCATTTTTAGTCTTGTAAAGCTATATCCAGATGTCCAAGTTTTACGGATAATATGTAAATAAGAGCTTTATGAACAGAGTTATTTGGGTGTATTTTATCAGCTAAAACTGAGAACTGTAAATACAGTATAAAAGTAACATCCATTTAAAATCTCATAGCTTTTTTGGAAATTGTGTTCTCTTCCCTTTGCAGACAAATATAACATTTTAGAAAGGAAATAAAGCCTTAGTTTTCTTTTTAAGTATTTTAGAAGAGCTGTATAAGGTTAGTGGGTGATGTTAATGTGTATGCTTGCTCTGTGTTCAATTTTTGTGTGAATTTTTGAACTCAAATTACACATTTATTCTTGCTTTAAAAGTGTGCAACTTAGCATTATGCAGTGAAAGCTAAGTCTTGAGTTATCTTCTAACATACAGTAAGATTTCTATACACTGTGGTGGACTGGGAGTTGTCGTGTCTGAGAAGCAGGGCAAACGATGGGCCACAAATATCTTGGATCAGTAATTCTTTGAAATCACCCAGCAAAATTCAGCATAGTTTGTCAGCCAGAACCCTGGCAATTAATTAGCAAAATTCAGACATGATTATTCATGTATGTCAAAAACGAAGCTAAAATTCCTTCTATTCTTATCATTGTATTTACCAAATAATCAAAGCTGTGTGTAGTTTCATTGGGTTTTCCTCCTATTGAGGTTCATTATTTAACTTTGCACTTGCTTAATAGAATAAACCCAAGGGATGCAAAGAAAATCTCTATCAAAACTTTCCTTGTTTATACATTATTTACATTTTTAAAATCCCCAATTTGCTTATATCTCTGATACCTGTTTATTTTCAGGAGAGCAGAGATCCTAGGAAACTGCACTGGTTATTTGAATTGCTGTTGGAATCTCCATTGAGTGGTGAAGGAGGATCATTTGTAGATGCATGGTAAAATTAATTTTAACTTTTATTGTGGCTGAATAAAGAAGGAAATCAAGCATGGATAAAATGTATTGAGAGCATATTGTGCCAGCTGGCTTGTGGAAGCAGGGAACAAAAGTGCTCCTTTCCAGTTAGCTTTCCCCACACAATGGCAGTTTCTTCATTATTATTTTTTTAATGTAATTAAATCTAGTTAACGGAATGTGAAGGTTTGGAACTGGTATAGCAGCATTACTGTTGTTTCATTCTGTAATTTTAACCCATCTTTGCATGCAGTTCACACAAAGACACTTTTATGCATTGACACACACAAAACATTCCAAAACAAGGCTTGGAGGGGACTGGGGAAGGGAGGAACAATTTTGTATGACTAAAGGTAAGCTGTTCTGATTCCTAGCCGACTTTATGTGCTGCAAGGTGGCCTTGCACAGCAAGAATGGAGAGTACCGGAGCTGTTGCATAGACTGCTGAAGTACTTGGAACCTAAACTCACGCAGGTTTACAAAAACGTCCGAGAGAGAATAGGAAGGTCAGTGTTCTCTTCTGCAGTTCTTGGGGTTTTTTTTCTCTTCGTTTTATTTGGGTAATTGAGTATCTAAATAATTACACTGAAATGGTGACTGCTTATCTTTGTGCATTAATACTGGTAATAGAAATTAGATAAATTATTGTTAACAGACTTGCTTCAGATGACTTCTCTATTTTTGTCTTTTATTGTATATGGCCTGTTATGTTTACTTATGATATCTCTAAAGCTTTTAAAAAAAACCCCAACAAACAAACACACCCACCCCCCAAAAAAAAAACAACCAACCAAGAAAAAAAATCAAAACCACAACACCACAACCCAAATTTACTGTGTTTAAGCCCTAATAAGCCATAAATATCCAGGGAATCCTTTAGAGAGCGTTTTAGTGACTTAAAAACTAGTGCAGATCTGTTTGGAGGAGAGAGGGGTTATAGCTTAGTGATTGTCTAATCCCGCTTGATTCAAATATCTACAGAGAGGGTATTTGAAAAACATTTTTTTTTTAAATAACTTTGAAGTGAAGATAAGAGGAAATTTTCTATAACTACTAAACTTCAAAGTTCAACAAATTGATCTCGGATCACTTTTAGTTATGTCCTCTAGACAGCAGTCATGCTAACTGTATGTTCTTGCTTTCTTTGCTTTTTCAGTGTTTTGACCTACATATTCATGATAGATGTTTCCTTGCCAAATACTGCTGCAACTAAATCTCCTCGTGTCCATGAATTTACTACCCGGATACTTGAAAATCTTAAACCCCTCATGGAAGCAGATGAAGAAATTCAGAATCATGTTATGGAAGAGAATGGAGTTGGTGAACAAGATGAGCGAACTCAGGGCATTAAACTCTTGAAAACTAGTGAGTTACTTAATGAGGTTAAGAAATGGGGGGTATTTTAGGACATGATGATTGAGGTCTGCAAATCATACAGTTGCAATACACAATGTCACCTCTCAGATCTGTGCTGCAACAGGGTATCTGCTGTTTCAGGGTTGAGGTTTATGAAGTCACCTTTACAGGGTCAAAGTACCAGTATAGGTCCACTCTGATGTGTGAAAATCTCCCAGGCGAGTCTTGCAATAAATTTGACCTATAATTTGTTTTGGTATTATTATTATTTTTTATCTTCTTAATCGGTGATCATTTCTCTTTACAAAAACAGTTCTGAAGTGGTTGATGGCAAGTGCGGGACGGTCCTTCTCTACAGCTGTCACAGAGCAACTCCAGCTTTTACCCTTATTTTTCAAGGTATATGCTTTAATTACTGCTTTATTAGTCACGTTTGATTAAAAAGGGCTTCTATATATAAAGCAAAGTTATAAGGGACTTCTTAAATAAAAAAGAAAACCAATAATGGTCATAAAAAACATGCATACTGAGGAGGCCCAAATGGGATTTTTTTATGCTTATGTATCTTTACAGCTGGTAATCTAGCCTGTTAAATGGTTTCCTGACAATAATGACTTGTAGGTGAATGCCCTGTACATGTGTAATTTGGGGGGAAAAAGTGTTTAATTCATGGGGGGAAAAAGCATTTAATTCATGAATGAGTGTATGTTGTTTCTGTTCTGATACTTACCTTTAGTTGTTTTCTTTTGTGCCGTAATTATAGAATTCTTTCTAAATGGTGGTACTTCTCTTGTTTTTCCTGGCACCTCTAATCCTTGTATTCTTTTATGAAGCTGGATTATTCAGTGCTACATATCTGAAATAATACATATTTGCATGCTCCAAAGCATGTGTCTTACTTTATATAAACATCAGTCAGTTATCCAACAATAATGGTTTACTTATGTGAAAGTGAACTTGAAATACTGATACAGCTTTCTCTCAGTTTTGGACCTATATCTAAAATATTAAATTAATTAGATTTGTTACCAAAATAATTGCAATGTGGAACCAAAGTCTTAGCGGCACCCATTTAATCCTCCTTAAGAGCTTCAGACTAGCTCTTACATAAGTTTAGATAAGTAGTATATGGTGCAAGGAACAAGGATCTCATGATTCTATTCACGTTTTGCCACAGCTTATTGCTGAGAATATTTTAGTATTATATTGATTGTTTTTGCTAGTTAACTTAATCTTTCAGCATTATATTGATTGTATTTTTCCTAGATAACTTCCCTTTCATGAGATTGAACTAGAAGGTTTCAGGATTTTGCTGTTAGCAATGCTTATTTACTAACACTAGCCTTTTTTCCCCCCCCTCTGATCTTATTCTATAGATTGCACCGGTAGAAAATGACAATAGCTATGATGAGCTCAAAAGAGATGCTAAGATGTGTTTATCATTAATGTCTCAGGGTTTGCTGTATCCTCAGCAAGTGCCTTTGGTACTTCAGGTGCTAAAACAAGTGAGTACAGTCTAAATAGCTTAAAGCTTCTTGTTATCAGATGCACTCTGTGCTTTTTCTTTTTTTTTTAAAGATTATGCAATAGTGGTGATTTGAAGAGAATCAAATACTGATTTTCTTAGAGGTGAAAGGAAAGAGTTCATTACAAGTGTTTTAAAACATTCTTAGAAACAGTAAATGTATTTTGTTTTGTTTCCTAGTTCCCAACATTTAAACAACTTGTATCTTGATAAGAAATTGAGCAGTATTTTAATAAATTAAAACTGAGTTCAGTAGTAGATCAGTTTAAGCCACACATGTCTCCTCATGAACATGACAAATCAAAATCCAGTTTCAAAATGAGTTGCCATATAAAGAACTGCCCTTGAATCTCTGCCTTTTTATAGTTCTATAGTATATTTATCAACTGCTGCAGCTTTCTGAAAAACAAATGAAAATGCAGTCTTGAATTGAATGGTTCATCCTGTATACAGTTTGTCATGCAAGAAATGCATTTTTTTCTCTAGTAATTCGAGACTGATCTACACTAGTAAAATTACCTATTGGTAATGTTGGTGTAAGTTGTACACACAGTCAAAATAGTAACTGCAGTGTTGCAAGCCAGGCTGCACCCATGCCTGATGGTTTCAATAATTTGGGCTTCTATAAGCACGTGGAGATAAAAGTCAAGGAACTTGAAAAAACTTTGCTTTCCAAATTTGCAGCTGGTAATCTAGCCTGTTAAATGGTTTCCTGACGATAATGACTTGTAGGTGAATGCCCTGTACATGTGTAGAATATATATACACTCAAGCAGAACTGAATTTCTGGTTTATTTCTGTCTGCCTTATGACTGATGTCGGAAATCAATCAAAAGGAGAAACTTGCCTACTTTGTCTTTTACAATATTAGGTATCTGTTAAGTAATTAGGTCTCTGTTAAATAACAGTATGCTTTGGAAGTTAAGGCTGTAATAAATTATTATTTAAATAATAATTGTGTGCTTTGGAAATTGAAGAGTGTATGAAACAAAAATATCTGAATAAGGGAAGTTATTTGCAACTATCCCCAAAAGCTTTTTCTTAAATATTGTTAGCTTTACGTCAGGTAGCTGCTTTCCTTCACATTCTTCCTTTCTCATACTCATTATTTATTTTTACTTGTAGACAGCAAGAAGCAATTCTTGGCATGCTAGGTATACCATATTAACCTACCTCCAGACCATGGTGTTCTACAATCTGTTTATCTTTCTCAACAATGAAGAAGCAGTCAATGACATTAGATGGCTGGTTATAAAACTCCTGGAAGATGAACAGCTTGAGGCAAGTAATACCTTTTCTGGAATGCTTTGTTTCACATGACTGCTTTCTTGCCCTTGTCAAGTTTTATGAAAAAGCTACCGGTTGTAAATTAATACAGCATGTATTTCTAGCTTAGCATTCTTCCTATTTTGAAAATATAACTACCTTTTATAGGATTTATTTCTTTCATATTCCATTTTTTCTTTTAATATTCCATTCCGGGAAAACAGCTGTTTAGAAAATACTTCATTAGTGATTTTTAAAAGTTCCATTGTTCCTACTTTTTCATCAGAATGGAACATTGCTTGTTTTGTTCTTAGTTTAAGTACAGCTGAAATAAGGATATTATCATTTACTGTAAGTATTAGCATGGATGTTGGTAGAAAATTCGACTTCCAAGGTAAAATGCCTTCGTATGTGAAAACTGTACAAAACCACTATTTATTACTCTATAGGTCTGTTTCCTATTTAATCATACCAGCTTATTAATGACAAAAATACTTTTTTTTAATATATCCAGCTCACTGAAGAAGTATTTGTTTAGTTATAAGTAGATTTTCCGTAGTTTTGTGAAGGATGCATGCATAATTGGACAGAATTTGTCTAGCAGATGCTGTTTCTGATGATGTTACATGATTCAAAAAGATAACAGTTGTAAGCTTACTTGTCAGTCTGACAAGTTTTTGTATGTCTCTTGAGCTAGTGATACTTCAGTATATACAAATGGAGGCAAAATCCAAAATCTTGGCTGTGGTACATGCATGCTGTTGAAGATCCGTGTATGAATGCACAGTGTGCTCTTAGAAGTGCTATCAGGATCATAAGCTTGTTCGGGGGAATGCAAAAAAAACCCAAAAAAACGTGCCTGATGTGAATCATTGAGTCTTGTTTGTCAGGCTTCCAAAAGCTGGGGGGAAATCACGGAAGTATTTTATTCTGTATCACTAATTTACAGAACTGAAGGCTTGTATTAAATGATGTGAATTTAAGTATGTTTGATCATGTTCAAGCACAGTGAAGGATCTTTAGCATTAACCTCCAGTCTGTTCCATTTACCCCACGCCATCATTTTCACTGTTTTGTGTGCTGTTGGCAAGTATCAGTGAAATCCTTCTTTTGGGTGCTTGGGTGCTTTTTTTCTTTCTAGAAAAAACAAAGATGCTGGTTTAAGTCTTCATGAAGCTACATTTAAAACAGTAGTTATACCTGAGATGTGAAGCTTGCTTTTGTGAACAGTAACTTGGAAATAATTTGAATATACAAATTAAAATTTCTGGCTTAAAAGGTTTGACATTACAATCTCTGTAAGTGCATGTAATACTTAAAGAACAGCACTCGGACTACTCACCCAACCATGCCACTTGCAGTCTCCGGATGAGCTCTCATGTCTTTCATGTCACTATTTGCTATAGTGAGCTAGAAAGCAAAAGCTGGCAATCCAAAATAAGTTGTTTCCCACACCAGTCAGAACATTTACCTCATAATCTCATGTCATTTTGAAAAATACCTTTTATTCACTTGAATATAATGTATCTAGTTATTTTAAATGTACAAAAATTATTCTTCTGCACTGCAGAGATGCAAATCAAAAAAGCTTATCTATGTTCATAACCACTTATTATCATGTTGTTACCATGGAAGCTTTCGCTTTTCTTTGAAAAGTAACCTTGTTCTTTTTTGATAATAATTGGCAAGATGCAGTATCTTGCAGAGTAATTCCTATGTATTTTTTTAATGCTGGATTTTTAAGATGAGTGTGCTTTCAATAGAATCCCTAGCTTTAAATAGCACTTGGTGTCTTTACCCTGTGGAACTGACATTTTGGATCTTGGATTTAAAGATGCTTTTTTTTTTTTTGCTTATTTTGATACAAAGGTGCCAGAGCGAATGATTCTGCTCATATTGGTTTTTGCTTTAATATACAGTTTACTCTTCTAATATTGCTAGAATTCTCAAACTCCCTGGTGATTTCATGTTTTTTCATAAAATCATTGCAACAAACCTTGACAATGTCAGATGACTGAATGTCAAATAGCAGTGGGACTGCAATACAAAGTGAACGTGGGTCATAGGACAGTCTGTCTTCTATCGAATGCAAATTTCATGCATCCAACTTTAAGCATAGGTCTCAAGGATTGAAGAATACTGTACTTAAATGGTATTGTGGGAAATTCTCCTGAAAGTGAGAGGAGTCATGGAGCTGATGGAATACTATGAATGTAAGAGCTAATGTGACCCTGCAGCTGGTACAGGGAAAAAGTACACAGTCCTGAAAAATAATGTCTCTGTGTACAGCTGTATAACCACTGTTGAGTATCACGTCTAATTTGTATGTCATATAGCCAGTTGGAGAGAGCTGCAGGAATGATTTGAGTTTGGGAAAGCATGTTTTGTACTAAATAATTCTATTTACTCAGTCAGAAGTAGAAGAAAAGTGAAAATTACTGTATTCAGCTTGGAGTTACAGTTAAAGTGATCGCCTAGCTAATATGAAAGCACCTTTCTTACAGTTTTATCAGTGATAATTTGATCCAGGAAGCTATCTGGGTAGGTGCTTCATATGTTTATATTTTTATAAATCAGTATACTGAATACATCGTGCTCATGTCTTCATAAACATTTTTCATATTACACTGCAATATTGCAGAAATGGGAATATTTTCTCTTTGTGTAAGTAGCCCTTTGCAAGTACTGCACTTAGGTTTTATTGTGCTGTTGAGTGTTTTAGTTATGTTACTGTTACAGTTTTGTAGACCTTGGTCAGTCAATTCTGACCCAAAAAAAAAAAACAAACCATACTTGATTGGAAGAGTATTCCTCTGCTACTCTGCAGTTTTTGTATTCTCTAAGTCATTATGTGAGTATGATGATCTGTAAATTATTGTGTCAGGTGTTGTGATGAATGATTAGCTTGTTAATGTATGATTCTAAAGGCTTTGCTTCTAGGTGCTCCTTGCAGCAAAATGTTCCTTTTAGTTAGATTATTAATTTAGAAATGAAAGTGGTTTTAATACAGCGAATAGTGATGTAAATGAGTACAGTTCACTTGGGAGCTTGCTCACTTTACAGCCAAGCTTCTTTCTATTCTGGGTCTTGCATTAGCACGTCATGGTTCATTTAATAGCTTAGTTCTTAAGAGACTCACAAATTGCTGATAAACAATACTGGCAGACTTTCACTTCGTACTTCTTTATGCTGTTAACAAAGAAGATCTCGTTTGAATAATATGTTGTAGAAACTTAAATGGAATGAAGTGAAGTCTCAAGAGCTTATTGTTAACTTACTATGTTTAATTATTGCAGCAGTTGCAGCTATACTTATTGCTTTGTGGAGGTTCAGAACATTATGTTCAAGGATGTAATTTATTATAATCTGCTGCATTGGATTCAGAGCGTTGGTAGGTGTTTGTACTCCAGATAGTCAAATGTTCTGTTTACAGTTACGTGTAACAGTATGTACTTACCAAAAAATCTGGTGACTGCTGTCAGCGTTTCAGCAAGTTGATTTGGTTTTCAAGTTTGTAAATGTTGGGAGGTTTTTGTCAGCCTGCAATTATTGAAAGTGGAAGTGAGTTTTGGAGGGACTCCAATTTAAATATGGTCTTATAGTTCTGTAACTTTATGGTTTGGAAAAATTTGAGTAGGTGAGACAGATTAGTGAGACTGATTGGTTAATCACTTGCTTTTAAAAGCAAGTGATTGGGTTGTCTACTTGTAATCCACTAACAATGTGTTGTGGCTGTTGTAAAAGGAATGGAAATGGAGATCTACATTTTGAATGGTTTGGCAATTAGATGAAAATCTAGTTTAGTCTTGCTCTTTCTGGTTTCTGTGTTACCGAAGAGAAGAATATTTTTCCAACCTGGAATTCTGTTTTTTATTCGTGTAGTGAAAAGAACGGGTACTCAGGACAACAAAGTAAATAATGCTGGAGCGTTTTAGAACTGAATTGTTGACCATAAACCACTAAAGTTAGCTGTCATTGTTTATTAATTCCAGCATCTGTTGTATCTCTCAAAGAATTCTTGTGCTACGGGTAGAACAGAATCAGCTTTGTCTCGTAAACACACCACCTACCTTCTCTTGGAAAGGCTCTTCTGCCTTTGTCAATTCTAATGTCTCCACATACATTTGAAGGGCAAAACTAAATGCTTTTGAATAACGCATACTTTTTTTTGCTTGGTAAAACTAACGTTAATACAGAGACTATTACAAATTTTGTAAAGCAGGTTGATTATTTGGGGTGGGGCATCTTGTTCTCATTCAAAGTCTGTTTTTAAACTTTCTAAAGCTAATCTAGTCTATGATATATAGGTCTTGACAATGGAGTTTAATTACATTATTTGCTCGAGTAGTAGGTCACTGTATGACAAATTATGTGAAGGTAGTTCTATATTATAATAGAACTATGTTTATTAAATTCTAAAGAGCCATACAGTAAACTAGTAGTAGTTTATGATCTATGAGATAACGGGATAATATTTTAAAGACTTTTCTTGGGTGGAGTTTGGTAACTTGGCCTAGTTGGATGTGCTTAAAAGGATAGTAATAGCATAAATACCTGCTTCTTGCTATGCATGTGTGCTTAGTAATTGTGGTATGTACTATCTCTGCTCACAGGTGAGAGAAATGGCTGCTACCACACTAAGTGGACTGCTACAGTGCAATTTTCTCACTATGGATGGTCCCATGCAGACCCATTTTGAACAGCTGTGCAAGATGAGGTTACCGAAAAAACGAAAGCGAGACCTGGGTTCAGTGGTGGATACAATTCCTTCCGGTGGTAAGAAAATTGCTTCAGAGACTAAAACCATGCATGTCGATAGCAGGCTAGGAAGAAATAAATATTTTGTGCTACACTTAAATGCTTATTCTGCAAGCACTCCAGATGGAATAGGATTTGTCCTGTGGTTAAGCAGTATTTAGAAAATTAACGTATACCCAGAGAAACCTATAAGGTCTGTTGCCCATGCAAATGTCTTTCCTTGCTAAGCATTCATAAACCATAATGGCAAATCACTTGTCTTTATGTACCTTATTGTCTGTTTCTGTGTGTGTAGTGCAGATCCTAATCCTTGTCAAGTGCTTCGAGAATTTGATTTACAGCATAAATGATGAATAAGAATACACTACTACCAAAAAAAGCAAATAATGTTTTTTTTATGATGTATTCCTATGTTAAACTAATTTATTACTTTTTCAGAATTAAAACTAAAGAGATTTCTCCATTTCCCATATGCACTGTTCACATAGTTAAGAATGCAGATGATGAGGGATAGCTATTTCCTCAGTAAATAAACTTCCTTAGCTGCCACAACGTAATTTCACTCCTTACCCACCTTACCTTCTATTTGTTAGCAGTGTGGGTTTTTATTCTTAAAAAACCAAACAAACAAAAAAACCAGACAAAAAAACCCCCCAAAACAACCCAACACACACAGAGAGGAACAAAAAACCCCCTTAGTTAACCTTAGTTAAGAGCTTTGGCTTCTGACCAAACATTTAGCGCATCTGAGTCACATTCATTTGACCCAGAAGGACTGGGTTTCCATATTGTCAAATAGGTCCAGTATTTGAGAAAACATTCTGAACATAAAATAGGGAACAGTGGAGATGTAGTTCATAAGCTATTTAGAGAGTAGAGAGAAAGATTCTTTGAGAGAAGAAAGCTCTTTTGAAATGTTTATGAAGTATATAGCAGTTGCAGGTTAAGTTTTTTACACATTCTTCCATTAGAAATGAAAAACAGAATCATAGAATGACTCTGTGATTCTGTGTTAAGAAGGCAGAAGCAATTTGGAGATCCAAACAGTTGTGTGAATTTATTTGACTATATGATCTGTGGAACTATCTGGTTTTCTTTAGAAGCTAGAGATCTCTCTACTGTGGCAGGATTGTGTTTTTTGGGTTTGTTTTTTTTTTTTTAAATTCAGGGTCAAAACTCACTCAAAGTTAGTATTAGTATGTTATTCTAATTAGATCACCTCTGTTTAATATATTGGCTCTCTTCAGTCATTCCCATCAGTTAAAAATAGCCTTATTTTCACTGATAACCCGTTTTAAGTTTGGCTGTGTCATTGAGGAATGTCTTAGAGAAGATAGTTGCACCTTGCCAAATGTGAATTAATATCCTGCAATTGCAGACTTGGTTAAACGCCATGCGGGTGTACTAGGACTTAGCGCGTGTATTTTGTCAAGTCCGTATGATGTACCCACCTGGATGCCACAGCTCTTGATGGATCTCAGTGCCCATCTTAATGATCCTCAGCCTATTGAGGTAAAGATACTTGTATCATTTTTCTATTCAATATAATACATCTAAAATACACTTGACTCATTCTTAGTTCCCCTTTCCTAGAAAAAAAATAGGAACCTCTTAGGAAACTTAGTTTCTGCTGCTTTTTATTAAATGGTTCCAAATACATTTTAAGTAATGGACTGCTTTTAAGTATTTTTTGTGGTAGTTCTGTTCTTGCTTTCAAATTTAAAGCATAAACTGAAAGCTGCAAGAACTATATCTATAATGAGGAAATAGTCTTTTTTAATTAAAAAATGGCACTTACCATGCCATTCTAGAAAATATCAACCTGAAGCAAAAAATCACTCTGACATTTTTAAAACAAGGCTTTGAAAGCAGCTCTAGAAACAATTTTTTAATGAAATAGTTACCTTTAACTCTATTTTTTTTGCCCTGTCTATTCGGTTTTGTTGACCTTTGCTGCTTTAACAGAGGAGTGAGCTTATGGCTGAAGAATTCCTTAGATTTAACACACTTTGCTATGGTGTGCTTTACTGAATCAAGAAACTGAACTGATTGGACTTTTCTTTTGTTAATTTAATAATAATGTTAATTATTTTAATAACAGAAGATAGTTTTCCTCTGATTTGTTTCTTCTGTGCACCTCATCAACTCTTTCTCATGTTTTGAGACCCAAACCATTGGTTTGAAATACCCAAGGAAAAGGAGGAGGGGAAAACCATTTCACTTACACTTTATAAAAATCCATTAATTTTTTCAAACTCAAAATTGTAGGTCAAAGAATCCTTTTTATAAGAATGTTGGAGTCGTGACACTGGTCAAAAGACTAACGAGAACTGTAAAAATTAAAATACTGGGGAACTGGGCTGAATTCCCCAGAACCCTTCTAAGCTTTGTAACTGCTCACACACTTTGCTCTACTCAGCAGTTATTTTTGTTGTATTCAACATTTTTTTTTTTGTCATGGAGCTTAAATCCATAACTGATACAGATCAATACTGATTGTCTGCTATGCAGATGACTGTGAAAAAAACGCTGTCAAATTTCCGGAGGACCCATCATGACAACTGGCAGGAGCATAAACAGCAGTTCACGGATGACCAGCTACTAGTGCTTACTGACCTCTTGGTTTCACCATGCTATTATGCATAGTTAGGTAAGATTATTTGTTTTGACATAAATTGACAGAAACAGTCTTCTGAAATCTACTCTAGCTCTCCAGTCTAGCATGGAGTAGGGAGGATTCCCTAAACCACAGGGAGAACTAAGTCCCTTGCACCTCCAGTGGTCTGTTCAGCATCAGATTTATTTTGGTTAACTGTTGTCCATCTTTTTCTGTGTCCCTGTATTACACTAGTGTTTTGCTAAGATGCTCACACTTGTTTTCTTGAATATTGATGTTCCTTTTCTCCGTTTTCTGCCAGTTGGCTGCCTTTTAATTGTCTGGCAGTTTCACTAAAGGCAAGGTACTTGCTGCTTTGTACTTCTGATGCCTCTGAGGACTTTAGCCTACCACCCAGTCCAGTATATCATCTACATCTCACGATGGGGAATGACTGCTACCAAACTGTTTCCTCTTCCACATTATGGCTTTGCTACTGGGTCTCTTCACGCAGGCATGTCCCCAAAGAGTGAATCCATTCCTGGGGTTTCTCTTTGTTATGCTACAAGATTCTGATCTCTATTGTATTGTGATGTTTTGTGACAGTATTCCAAGAGAAGTTTTAATTTATATTTTCATTTTGTTCTGTGGTAATGGCATGAGGCAGTAATCTTGTTTTGAATTCTTGTTTTGAATTCTTTCTTCTTTCTTTTCAGGTTTCTCCTGGAAAAATGAGGATGTAGGAACCTTTCTGCTAAATAAAGGAAACTCAAAGAAATTTATCATGTAGAAAACTTTGTGTTGGAAATCCTGATGCCTAATCAAAACCACTTTTAAATACAAACATAAAGACCTGGTTCTATTCAAAAAGAATTTCACCTCCCCAGGGAGCAGCTGTGGGAGCCCCACAGTCTCCTCCTAATTGCGCTCACAGAGCCTGGTCGTGAGTTTATTGCAAGACCCTTGTCATTGGCCTGCATTACACATCAGTCTTGTTTCTGCTTTCTTGCACACAGTGACTTACACTGCACATTTCTTATCCTCTTCTTCTGACCCTTCTTCCCAGCTGTTTCCGACATCAAAGATATGCAGAACCAGAGTGTGCTGCAAACCGGAATATTATCAGTGAAGCTCTCCAATTCTGTTGATGCAACTTCTTACCTAGTCAGCATACGATACCAGGAACCTATCTTTCTCAGAGTTTATTTTTCACTACTTGGATTTGAGTGCCCATTCAGTCGACCTCAGGGCAGGATTGCCTTTTTGTATCTTCCTTGTCAAAATGCAAATAGCTGATCTTCTCTGTGCAGTATAGATGATGGCAGGACAAAACATGGGGAGTGAAAGCTCTACTGCCTGGCCAGGTCTTCATAGATAGCTTGACCACGTGTGGAATAAAAATCTATGATTATCTGCATATTTTTAAGGGTGAAAGACTATGGGTGTTTCCACATAATTAGAGCCCACAGATATGAAATTATGGACTATCAAGTGGTCGTTTAATTCACAGAATTAATTGTATGCACAGTGTGAAAAAGCACTGAATGGCTGACTATTTTTAACAGCATATTGTCATAAAGATTGTCATTGTTCGAACAAGCATATCTTGTTCGAAGATTGTGGAAGCTCTGTATGGTTTTTGCCTGCAGCTTTGTTCAGAGACTGATATCTATTGGCTATTTAACAACATGTTTAATATGTGTTACATAGTTGTAAAAGACTGTATAAATTGTAGAGGCATTGCATTGACAAAACATTGTACAGTTTGCAACCTTTTACATAACACCATTGTGAGATTAATTTGTAAAGAATTCATACTTAGATGTTAATACGGTAGTAGTTCTGGCTTTTGTATCAAATCAAATGCCATTATTAGTTTTTTAAATTATTTTCTTTAACAGAATATCTCTTCATGTCTGAAAGGCAGAGGTTGTGTTTTGGTTTTCTTGTATCTCATTATTACTATGTCTCGTTCAGATTTTAATGCAACACTTGTGGCCATCTCTAAATGCTGACATCACGTATTCTAGTGTGACAAGTTCATAGAATGTGAGGTACATTGAAATAATTCATAAACTGGTGTGTGTTTCAACTTTCATGCAACCCTACAGGAGCACTGATACATTTCGACTGATCTACCTGCTGAGTGTGTGACTCATTCCAAACTTCAAAGCACAGCAGTGCTCCTGGTGCAGTATTTAATGAGTGTCAGCACACAGATGTAACCACTGTATAGCGTAGTGCCAAAATTATTATTTCAATTGTGTACGTAGTTTAAGACCCAATAAATGGACTGTTTGTAACATCTGCTTTTTTTTTTTATTTCTAAAGCGGAAATTTCTTATTTTGAGACTATAACTTAAGCTTACTGTGCTTTTGGGCTTTTTGTATGAGGCATGTGTTTATTGTGGGATTTGGCAGTGAGTTAAGGCAACGTTAAGGATTAACTAAAGATCTAGTTCTAATGGTTGGGAAACTAGCTTTTATATTTACGTAAAAATATCTTGTACATGGTGAGGCTTGCCAAAAAACTTACTTCTGAGAAGTACACTTAAAATTGGAGAAACTAGTTTGAAGTGGAGGGGGTTTTGCTGATAGAATTAAAAAAGCTTTAAAAGTAACGCAAAGTATTTGCTGCAGAGGATCATCTTTAAAGTATGTGTTGGCAGATTAACTGATGGAGCAGATATTATATGTGCTGTTTTGCCTACACAAAGGGCAGCTAACTATACGATCCAGCTCTGCTGCTTTTTACTGTAGCTGTGAGTTGCTTTTCTTACATATCTATAGTCAAAGTGTGGCTGGAATTGGTTGTGATGTGCTCTGTAGAGAATCATTCTGTAGTCAGAGCTATGATGGCAAATAAGTAGGTGGTATTAATTCACGATAGCTGTTTCTAAATCAGCAACAAATTACTTGATCCAAACAGATGGCCCAGAAAATAGAGTACCTATTCAAAGTACAGTTCCATAGGATAAAATATACCTATGATAGTGTGAACAGACTTCTACTAATTGACTTTTTGTGGGTGAAAGATTGTTAGTCTCCTATTCTGAGAATGTAAGAACAATTTTGAGTTCTTCATCAAATACTGCAATTCCATTGCTACTTTTATTCCCTAACTTTCCCCAAGAAATATACACCTGTAATGAGTTCTGAGCTTTATATCACTTTTATATCACAGTCTTATGCTCTCTCTTCCCTAAAGCCTTAGAGATGAAACAACTGCAATACCTCAGTCTGGAGAGGGAGACACTTCTAGTGTGAGAAGAGAGAATTTTTCCCCTTGAACAGTAAGGGACATGGAAAAATATCTTGGAGATGGTTTGGTAGCCTTGATAGCCTTAGTGACCACGTCTCAGTCTGCACAAATAATCTCAGTGACCGCCGCTGTTTGAAGCACCAAAGAATGGCAATGATGTAAGGCAGAATTCATTTGTTGGGGTTTGGCGTTCCCCCCCCGCCTCGAATTGCGGTGACTTACTGTTTAGTGACTATCTTGCTAGAGTATTAAGTAGAGTGATTTCCCGTATTTCTATAACCAAGCGGGTATATAAGTGTATGTGAAAACCTGCTGAAATCACAGCAGAGGCATGATGCTTATTTTGATAAAAATGTATAAGAAAATTATCAAGTAGGCGAATAAGACTTTAATTTGTGCTTTTGGGTGGCACCACAGACTCGACATTGGTGGATTGTGTTATTAACAAGTTGAGCTAATCTGTATATGGATTTTTTAAAAAATGGAAGAGGAAAAGGTACGACGGTCATTACTTCTGATAGGTTATGTTATGACTGTATTCCTTTTATGTCCAAGTATCTGCCCTCTCATCCTTTTTACTTCTTTACCAGGCTGCTGGGAGTCCTGTGCTTGGTACACATGGATGATGTTTTTCACAGTTAGGCATCCCCACCATCCCACACTCTGTTCAGTCTCGCACTTTCTTCCACAGCTTCAGACTTCCTGGAATCCTGCAGCAGAGACTCCAGCTTCCTTTTCCCCTGTGCTGTGGGAAACACAATAATCTGGTAAGATGTAAAAGGGAAAAAAACCCAACTTCTCAGTAGAAAGTTTTGCTGCCCATTGTCCTTGCAAGATTTTAACTTTAACCCTGCTGTGAATTACCAGCTAATTTGTTTTACATTCTCACTGGCATTGTGCAGTAACTGGAAGGCAACGTCTGTGGATTTCCCCATCACAAAATACTCGCTGTACGTAGTCATAAACTGTGTGGAAAATGAAGAGTGTTATTAAGCTGTTTAAGGCAATGCACACAAATTACAAGCAAATGGTAACTGGTTTGCACTGAGGGGTTTTTCTCTCTCTTGGTCAATGGGTGCTTCTCTGAGCTATTAAGAGATACTTACCGGTAACTAGTTTGCACTGAGGGGTTTTTCTCTCTGTTGGTCAATGGGTGCTTCTCTGAGCTATTAAGAGATACTTACAAGGGAAAATCCATGAGGTGAGAGGAAAAAACGGTTAGTATTCTCTCCCTGGAAGGAGAGTGACTCTTAGTAAAGCAGTCTTGAATCAAGAGTTCTCTCAGCACAGATAAAAGCTTAGACTGTTGCCTGCAAAGATTATTAGCAAAAATATCTTTGATTTCTGATGGATTAGAGCGCAGTGCTTGGAAGAATTAGCTGCATCCTAACAAGGCAGACTTTTTGAAAGGGCAAAAAGGAGAGGGAGACTTGCTGGCCATGAGCCTTTTCTAATTCTAGATTAAATGACTTTTTCCACAAAAGGCTTGTGGAAGGTCAGCCTACTTTCCCTGCTTGGGCTCTTAGCACCCTCACTGCTGCAGGTATTTTGTAGAAATTACCTGAGAAGATTTTGCTGCTAGAGATGGAGCTGGACACCCGCTTCCCTTGGGGAATAGTGAGGGGTACTGGGAAATACGAGATGCAATCATTTCTCATTGCATACTTAGGAAAAACAGCAGTAAACCCAATAAATCTGTTTTAGCAATAAGCGTAGTCAGATTAGCACTAAGTCTAGGTAGAAGCCTAGGTGAGTTTACCTAGAAAGGGTTTTGTTAAGAGTATCAGTTCAAAGCTTTTGTTTCTTCTCTCCTGGCTTTTATTTCTATTTTTCTGGGTTAATTTCCCCTTTTATTATTCCAGCTTCTTTCCCCTACAACTGTTTTGTTAAAATCATAAGGTACTGTTCTTAAGCTGAGATGGGGGCAGGTTTCCACAATTAAAAGTAATTTTCCAGTTTCTTGTGGTAAATATCTGCAAAACTTGATACTGCTGTAAAAAATGTCTTGGGAACACAATTTCTCCTTATGCAGTAGGAACTCCAAGGCTGAAAAATATTTGAGAAGCTTGATAGTACTAGAGAGCGCTGGGTTTTTTTATTAATTAAGGAAAGGCTTAAGAGTGCTGTAAAGAAAGAGTTAATATCCTAGGACCTTGTGCAAGGTGCTGCAAAAGTGTTTGCTCTTGTGATTCCTGCAAAACTGAGACTGATTTCTTCCACTGCTCTCCTCCCCTGCCCCAAACTTTGGCAGTTCTTTTAAAAAGGGGCAGGACCGTGAGACGCTTTGCTGTGCCAAAGGAACTGTGCAGTGTTTCGTGTTCCCATGGAGATCTTTTTTGCCTCAGCTCATCCCCTCGCTCCCCGAGTACGAGCCCTGTGTTCTGATGACCTTCTCTTGCGCTCGCCGCCTCCTGCAGCGTTCATGGGCTCTCTGCTGAATGCCCGCGGCCATCCGCAGCGTTCCTCAGCAGGCGTCACCAAAACGCTATCCGGCTTGCCCTTTTCTGACAAAATGTTTGAGGCTCGCAGGCTATAACGAGGAACACCTTTCTTTCATTTCAAACTATAGTTCATAACTGCAGAGCAGTAGAGCATCTTAAATAAAACAAAAAAACCCACCCTTGCTCTTCATGGGCCTGCTCAACTGCATTAATGAAATGAGTGACAATCTAAACCTATTACTATTAGAAAATGCAGAGTTTTCTTTTTGCTATTTTGCACATAATTAGTTCTAAAATATTTAAGTCTCTGTAAGGTCCACGTCTTACCGTTTTGACTCCTAAATCCATTTCTCATCATCTCAGGTAGGGATTTCAAAAGTATACAAGAGATCAGAGTCTCAGTCTTGCTAACTCCTTTAAACCCCATGAGCTTACTGAAACAATCCCATTAGGCGCGTGCAGCCTTATTTCTGTATGTGTGCTTCCACCTGCTAATCTAGTAACTACGGGAAATTAAGAAGTCTTAACTGTGGTCATCCAAGGCTGAGCATTTGGCCAAATAACACCTGGAATTACGTAGACCTTCCCAACTTTTTAAGGGACTCTTGCTTTGCAAAGTGTGTTACTACTCCAATGTTTTTAGTAAGTGACACCACAGAAATTGTGATAGCCTAATGTGGACTCAGGGATTAGACATACTGTGAAACTACGGTCAGTTTTTATGCAGTGTCTTGCTTACAACCAAAGTGCGGTGTGTTACCTGCTCTGAAAGGATGTGGATATTGTGTGCACATTGTGTGAAGAGAACAATCGTCATGGTTCCCTCAGCATTAATCACTTTGAAGTAATTCACTCTTGCATTAGGCTGGTATTTTGTCAGTCTTGTTTAATCACACAGTTCAGCGCGCTCTGATGTTTATAAATAAGAAAATTCAAGGAGGGAGATTCCAGCTTGCCAGTGAAAAACCAACTCATACTCAATAGGGCCAGGATTTACCCACAGAATTCAAATTAACCATGACTTGGAGAAAAAAAACACAAGCAAGAATGGAAATAGAAGCGTTAGCCAAGCTGCGAGAAAACATAGCTTGAAGCCACAGGAAACCATGGACATCATGTTTTGGTTTTTGGACCTTCTCCCTCCTGTACGCAACTAGTTCAAGAACAAAAACAAGGCCAAACGCACCTGACCTAGGTGCCCAGGTTGCAAGGCGCTGTTGCAGCCTGCTCTGATGGCTGCTGGCATTTCCCTGCCACAGACCTCGGCAACAAATCTGGATTGATTGCCAGCTGGAAGTGTGTTTAGCATGCAAGGCTCGTAGGCCGGGCTGCTGTTGTGAGTCATAGGTTTACTAAAAAAATTGCTCTTAGTTTCAGAAAGAAATGCGTTGAAAAATAAACGAGCAAGTGGCACTGACAAGCTTTCAGATGTCAACCTAGCGCTCTTGTTGCTGTCTTGATGCTTCTACAAAGCACCGCTGTGCTTTCGCATGATTGCTGGGGGTAGGGTAGATTATTAAGATCCTATACAGATTAATGTGTGTATATATATAATGAGTAGAAATGTACAGTGTAAGACAAGTGCCCGTGCGTAAGTCAGAAGTACTGGGTCTGCTGTATTTTCATAGCACTTTTGTGCCTTGCCTGGCTGGACTTTAATCTCTTCCAACTGCATTTCCAGTACCTGGCGTTGAGGTCCCTCGGTTGTGTCTGCCTGTGACAGCCTGCGCTGGCTCGGAGAACGTGCGCCAAGTGTTTCCTGGTCATCAAACCCACGTAAGTATTTCAAAATGATCCCTGTAAGTGCTCAGACATCCAACAGTCTCTGTCATTTTAAATGACAACCACTGTCTTTGTGATAGTAGTAGTTGGCAGTAAAAAGATAAAGAAATAACACTGATTATTCCCCCCCGCCACAGGAATACAGAAGATCCTTTGCCTTAGATCCTGGGCTTCTGGATGCAGACAAGCAAACGAAAAGGGTTTCCCTGCCCCCCTGCGTTTGCACGGGAAAGCAATGCAAAAGTGCAGGCAGGGGAAGATGCAGCGTGCAAAACTCTGCCTTAAATTTTGATGATCATCAGGTTTGGGGGGGGGTGTTTTGTTGGTGTTAGGTCAACATGGAGGGACCTCAAAGCCTTGAGTGCCCAGCTCTTGACTTGGTATCCTGGTAAGGGCAGGGCTGTGACATGACTTGTAGCAAAACCTCCAGCCGCCTTATCTTACCTGACTTCTCTGTTTCCTGAAAGCTTCAGGGGTAAGCCTCTGCAGCGTCCCTGGCCCTGCCGCCAGCTTTGCCCTGCCTCTCCCTTGGCTGGTGCTGTGGGAGGGCTCCTGAGGGTGCTCCTGTATGGGGCTGGACAGGGTGTGGGACACTTTGACAGCTGGTGGAAGTTAATAGGGAGAGACTTGGTGGAAACTGTAGGAAAGAACGGATCAAAACCAAAGTCTGTGTTGCTACA
>NW_009232698.1:0-6652 GCF_000690835.1 Fulmarus glacialis
TAGCTACTGTGAAGAAAATTAACTCTATAGCTGTCACTACAGGCTTAAGTAAAGAACATACTGTTTAGCTCATCATAGTAGACAGACATTAATCCCTCTAACACAAAAGAACAATTATGCTAATATTGAAATTTTGAAAGAATACCAACATGGTTTACAAGCAAAGGATAAGGATGTTTTAATACAGAAATATTTTAATATACAGTTGGATAGATAACCTGTTCCTAGGTTTCTGACTATTAGTCAAATTTAAACTAGAAAAAATTGGCAAATCTTTACGAAAGATCACTTTTGATACTGGAAAATTTTATTAAAGGTGTAGTGGGTTATTATTACTGAACCTTACTAAAAAGCAAAGTTGTTATATGTGTTGGGTTTGTTTGTTTGTTTGTTTGTTTGCTTGTTTTCCTGAAATATATGTTCTAGTCCAAAAAAGATCAATATAGGGAAGTACTAATCCTGTGTCATATGGAGGATCAGGCTAAGAAGACATAATCATTCCACCCAGCCTTGCAGATGTATACATTTATAAATCTATAAATCTGTAAAGGTTATATTGAGTGCATTGAGCATTTTGAGCTAGGGTATGCCACCTAGCATACTGCAATATAGACTGATGTTAAATGTATAAATTTGGGAGGCATTAGAAAAACATTATTGGCAGAAGATTGCCATAGAAGTTAGAAATTTGTAAACATAATCACAACATAAGATATTCAGGCATTGAAGGAAGACCCAGACACAGTAGTGTGATAAGGTTTGATATTCCATTTAATACTGTCGCATAGGGTATAATGAAGATAGCAATGTTGTGTTTATTTCCCCCCCTTTTATATGGCTTTTTCAAAAATGACTTGTACTCTATCTTTAATAAGATTATTCTAAATTCCTATCAAATGTTGTTATTAACCCATTTTGGGGAGTCTTTCCTTGGAATTATGAAATAATTTTTCAAGCTTAGTAAATAAAAAAGTATCCAAAAGCTGACTTAAAAAGTACTGACACTTTAGGAAAAAAAAATGTGTTTAGGTGATTGGCTATGCACTGAGAGGTTCCAAAATATTTCCTTCTCATAATTCGTTCATTATAATTCTGAAGGAATATGTGTTTTCAGAAGCTACCTTTTTGTACATTCTATGTTGATGTATAAATGTATAAAAACTCTACACATAAATGTTCTCATTCTGATGCAATCTCATCTGAAATTCTTTGAGATGACATAGCAGCACTAGTCTAAACCCACAGAAATAGCAGCTTCCAGCAAGTGCAAAGCAGTAAGCTGATTATTATAATCATATCTTAGGGTTTCAGGAGAAGCTATGAAGTCTATGTGTTCTGATATGATGTCCTTTGAAATGCTAGCTATTTAGACTGGCCCATCAAAATAACATGTGAATGACTATGACTGTCCATCACATCATGTTATTAACTATTGTGTTCTATTAGTGTTCAATCACATCAAATTACTGTTGCATTACACCATGATGCTATTAAATCTTTTAACATCCTGCTAATAAAGCAAAACATTTAAATAATAAAATATTACAAAGAAATGTTTTTTGAACTTGCCATAAGAACCAGTACTGGAAAAATGTTCACCTCTTTTTTTTTTTCACTGATTACTTTGTACAGATAAAGAGGATTTGAATTCTTCTGGGGTTTGAATGATTTTTAAAAAAAATGACAAGAAATAAGTAAAGACCACCTGTTCCCTCGTAGATAATGGAAAACTTATTGAGGCACATTGCAGCAGAATCGTTTTCCTCCATCTGAAAAGGATGGGACAGTGGCAGTGAAAGATGCTATTCCTGTATGAATCAATGAGATTGACTTCATTGAGACTTTGAGAAAATTCCATTGCAAAGATAAATACTAAAGCACCAGGAGAAAAAAAAAAAAAAAAAAGACAGAAAAACAGCACAGCAGATGTAACAGCCAAGGACTAATGTTTCCATGGAAATATACAGATATTGACAGAAAAAATATTCCCACACCCCCCCCCCAAAAAAAAAGAAAGAGAAACAATGCTAAGAACTATTACAGGAAATTGAAACAGAATCAACATTCATTAAGAACAGAGGTATCTATTACTTTTAAAAAATAATTTGAGGAAAACCTATAGAACATAACAAAGACAATTTTATAAATATTTTATCATCTTACGACTATAATAGATAATTTTATTTCCTAGCATGGGGTTTTTGGGGATGATTTATAAAGCGTATAGAAAAGCAATAGCACACTCCTTTAAATTTGACAGTTTTTCTAGAGTAATTTCTTCAGAACTGTCATAAACTTCAATAAATCCTCTTGGTTTCTATGAAAGTCTGTACAATTTTTCATCAAAGCTTTGTATATGGATATGTTAAAGAGTTTTCAGTATCATTGAAATACTATGTGTTTTGAAAATGTTGACTCATGGTTTAGACTCAGCAGCAGAACTCACACAAAATACATAGAGGACTTAGACATAAAGGAAAGTTAAATTTGATCCAGATCAATGGAAATTTGACCCAGACTGACTTTCTACATACATTTTCTCTTTCTGTCTCCTACAAGTGTCACTTGCAGACAGGTGACGTAAATGTAATGCATTTGTTATACAGGTAATTTGTTCACTACTTTGCTGCTCGCAAATGTGAAGAATTTCATTCAAAGCACTGCATCCTTCACAGAAACAGAAAAGAAATATAGTTTTCCATACTGCCCCTTACTTATACCTTGCTCACACAATTTCATGTTGTTTTTTATAGAGATTATGATGATCCTTTAGTTCACATGGAAAAAAAAAAAAAACAAAAAACAAAAACAAAACAAAAAGCAACAAAAAACTTGCTTCCCTTTGGTTAAACTGAAGGTTGCTGATAATTTCAGATTCACTTGAAAAAGAGGCTATGAATGATATTACTGATCACTTTCAGTCTTTGAAAGAAAACGAGCTTCTGTATAAGACAGAAAAATGTTTGTATGACATAGTGGACTGAGAAAAAAAAGCAATTATAATTTTCTTATCCTTTAGCAGAGCCACTCTCAATCCTGCTCTCAGGGGAGCAGGGAAGACAACGCCAGTGAATTTGAACATCTCTCAGCCACTTTTTACATCCCAATAATAGACCCCACTTTTAGAAAATAGCCACTAATTGCATATCACTGATTAATATTCTTTGAAGGCTTTTTTTTTCTTCTTCCCTTTAATCAGTTTGCTTACATAGCACTGCCCCTGATTCATATTTTGTCTAGAGAAAGCCAAAAGCACATAGAGTAAAAATGCTGTCTAGAGAAAATCTAAAAATAGTAGGATTTCTCTCACCTAACTTCATGGTCTCCAGAAATCTCTCTTCTAGTTATTAAATTTCTTCTACAGTTAATGGAGAAACATAACAACTCTTCAGGGAATTACTTTTTCCACCTACATGTGTTACAAGGATGAACAACTTGATGGAGATCCCTCTTTCTCTCCACTACCAGTGGAAGCACCTTCCAGCAATAATGTAAACTAGACACCTGACTTTTAGATGGCTAAAATTAGATGAGAAGGATCCTATTGTAGATAATAGTAAACATGTGTTTGAAATCTCTTTATTCTTCAGACCTGTGGTGCCTTCACTTTGACTGCACATGGTGCCTCTGTCTACTCAGCATCTAAAATCTGGAACCACGTCTTAAAGGTAGGCACATACAAGAAAGATCAGCCATGATAGGCTTCTGCTATAGTCAAAAGGCAAAAAAAACCCCACAAACATTTCCTTTCAAATGTGTTTCAAAGGTGGTGGTATAATTAAACATCTAAGTCAATCACTGGGTGTTTTGCTTTGCAAACTTAAGAGGTGATAGTGTAACATACTGAACAACTCTTTACATTAAAATTCAAGGATGAGCTAGCCCATGATAATTTTGATTTTAGTTTCTCCATCTGACTAATACAGATAGTTTGAAGTCTCTTTCAGACCTTTGACATCTCATAATGGAACAAAATGTCTTTCCTGGACAAATTAAAATATTTCCTTTTTCCCACCAGTAAATGACCAAAAGGAAAGAGAGTCAGGAGCGAAGGAGTGAAGCTGAGCCTGGGAAAAAGGGATGGGTCAGGGGAAGGTGTTTTATTTTTTGTCTTTGTTTCTCACCATCCAACTCTATTTTATTTAACAATAAATTAATTTTCCCCAAGCCAGCTGTTTTGCCTATGACAGTAATTGGTAAGTGATCTTCCTGTCTGTATCTTGACCCTTGGGCTTTTCCATTTTTTTTCCTCCCTTTGTCCTGTTGAGGAGATGGGGTGAGAAAGCAGCTGGGTGGGGGTCTGGCAGCCAGCCAAGGTCAACTCACCACAGTTATTCAAAGAATTCATTGATCACAGCTTTTCTTTAGAAAAACTCTAAATATTCTTACCCTACAGAGAGCTGGTTTTAGCTAAAAGTTTCACATTTAGTTGAAGAATAATAAATTATTCTCTCTTAAACACCTTTGATTTTAGGGTTGATAGCAAAATAAACACATTTTCTCCTCATTTATCTTTTTATTGATAAACTCGTTGCCTGATTATTTCTCAATTCTATCTAGTCTCTATGTTCTTTATATATACCATTCCTGGGATTTCTGGGATTTTTGTTTGTTTGTTTGTTTGTTTGCTTGTTTGTTTGTTGTGTTTTGGTTTTTTTTTCCCATCACCTGAATGATTATCTTCTTCAAATAGAGACTTTTGCCACCATATATTCAAATATATCTTCCTGACATTGTATTCATTCCTCATCAAACCAGTTTTCTGCAATATCTAATTACTAGAGTTGCTTTTGGGTTTTTTGTTTTGGTTTGGTTTGGTTTGGTTTGGTTTTTGCCATGGCATTGTCAGTCTGTTCTGTTGACAATAACTTCTGTTTTGTTTTGGTTTGGTTTGGTTTTTGCCATGGCATTGTCAGTCTGTTCTGTTGACAATAACTTTTACTCCCTGAATTCAAAACCAGGATAACAACAATAACAACTACTATAATTTTAGAAAGTAATTTTAGAGATCTTGTCAAGAATATGGCAACACACCAAAAAAAGGTAAATATTTAATGAAACTGATAAGAAAACAAATGGTCTATTGTAAACTCTACATGAAAGACTGAGAACAGTCTCATAAAGAAACAGATTATATGGAAAGTTGGAGGTGATTGTTACACTTCTGTAAATACCATAGTAGCATGGAATGGTATTCCTCATGAGCTTCACCCAAGAAAAGTCACAACCTTAAGGAGATCTTGTTTTTGAAGAATTAATTTTATGTAGAATTCCAAAGGACACCTACGAGAGTAGGTGAGTGACATGGACAAGATTCAGCTTCTTCAGTATTACTTCCAGAACATCAGTCTAAGTTGCCCTAGGCTATCTGAAACATCCACATGTGGCTCGTGCAGCAGAGAGGAACTAAAGAAGACAGGGCATGAGACAAAATGTGAGACAGAACCTAAAGGAGACCAAGCCCTGTGGAGCAGCAGCTGGGGGACACACAGCTGTGTGTACATCTTGACTTTTTAAATTCATCACATTAAATGTAACTTCTGGTGATAAAATAAGATACAATTAGCAGCAAATTGTAACTGATTTTCACTATGAGAGAAGGATGGTCTGTCTGTATCAACTCTGAGCTTTGAAGTGCTGGACACAAGGCAGAGCAAGGCCATGGACAGAGTTGGAATTTAAACTCTAAAACAGGATTTGTACAATCTTGATAAAACTGAAACTATTTGCTGCAGGAATAGGCCTGCAAACAAATACATTTGAAGCTAAATCCACCTGAGAAGCTGTAAGGTCACTTGGAGAGTCAATAGTATATGGTAGTGACCTTACCATTCTGCAGAAAAAATACAAATTTAGCCACAATTTTTACAGTTCAAACTAATAAAAGTCTTAATTAAATGCCATCTATATATCATTTGTCAGTGAACAAATAAACAGAGTTTTCTTATGTTGAATAATTTTTACTTTGGGTTTGTTTTTTTTTTTTCTTGTGACTGCAATTACATACCTCTCAGAGAACAAGTACTTTGAAAAAAAACAGTCTATCAATATATGGATCCCTGGTGGTAGAAAGCATATTATTAAAGGTGTGAGCAGATGTCAAACTAAAGTGGAATGGTTAATCATGTTAATTGCTCATGCACCTCATTTCTACAAAAATATTTCTAACATGAATATCACTCATGATTTTGTGCACATTTCTGGCAGAAGTGCAAATGGTCATGAATTTACATATGAAACTTATGAACCTATGCCAGATTCCCCTCCACCACCCAAAGGATTTTTTTTTTTTTTAATACTAAAAAAGCAAAAGGGTGATAAATTGGCAATGACATTCTCTGCCTAACTGTTGTCCTCCTTCCTCTTCTGTCATTTCCAGCAACCCTGCAATTCTCTAAACACATAGTTTTGCAAATGTAAACTGTTACTGAATGAATATGGATTTACTCAAACAAACATATACTGATTTTTCTATAAGGTTCAACTACCAAAAAATGCAGCTGTGAAATGCTAGGAATAACTAATATTAATAAATAAGAACATATCATGGTTTAACCTGGCAGGCAGCCAAACACCATGCAGCCGCTTGCTCACTCCCCCCCACCCCCCCCAGCAGGTCGGGGAGCGAATCGGCAGAGGAAGCGGGAGAAAA